>NC_073385.1:3352088-3369588 GCF_028641065.1 Leucoraja erinaceus | reverse complement strand
TCAATTGTGTCTGGGTTGGTTCTCAAAGAGCTAATTTCATCTTTCAGCACTTGCTTTGTAATCCCGCAGGATAGTTATTTGGCAAAACATATCCAAGTACTTCGAGATGTGAGAATGACTCAAATACACTTTCACACATTGAGTTCCAAGCTCTATCACTCTCTGGTTTGACAATCTTTTATTCCTTTCTTGCACTAAATATTATTCCCTTTATCAGGCATCTGTATATTGTGGATGGCTGCATTGTAATCATGTATTGTCTATCTGCTGATGGGTTAGCATGTCAACAAAAGCTTTTCACTGTACCTAGGTATACGTGAAAACCAGACCAGGCCAGGCCAGGGCACACCACACCACAACACACCACACCACACACCACAACACACAACACAACACAACACAACACACCACAACACCACAACACACCACACCACACAACACAACACACCACACCACACAACACCCCACAACACACACAACAACACACACAACACACAAACAACACAACACAACACACCACACACCCACAACACCCCACAACACACACACACCACAACACACACACAACACAACACACACACACACCACACCACACACAACACACCACAACACAACACACCACACCACAACACACCACAACACACCACAACACAACACACCACACCACAACACACCACACCACAACACACCACAACACACCACACCACAACACACCACAACACACCACAACACAACACACCAACACAACACAACACAACACAACACACCACAACACACCACAACACACCACACCACACACAACACAACACACCACAACACACCACAACACACACACACCACACACACACCACAACACACCACACCACACCACACCACACACCACAACACAACACACCACACCACAACACACCACACTACACCACAACACACCACACCACACCACACACAACACACCACACCACACCACACCACAACACACCACAACACAACACAACACAACACAACACACCACAACACACCACACACACACAACACAACACACCACAACACACCACAACACAACACAACACAACACAACACACCACACACACCACACCACACCACACACCACACCACAACACACCACACAACACACCACAACACACCACACCACACCACAACACACCACAACCACACACACAACCACACCACACCACACCACACACAACACACCACACACAACACACCACACGCACCACACACAACACAACACACCACACACAGCACAACACCAGACTAGACCTCCAGCAATTATTTAATATATTTGCCCCCCTGGATTTCTGATTCCCTTTGGAAGAGACAAAAACACTTCCTATTTACTCTACCATTATTTTATGCCTCAGGCAAATCTTGCCTCGCTCTTCTCTGCTTCCAGGTAATTGATGCCAGATTATCCTAGCTGGTGATTTGGTTTCAGGCCAGGACCCTTCTACCAAGACTGTAATTTCCCTCCACAGATGCTGCCTCACCCGCTGAGTTCCTCCGACAGTCTCCTTTTTGTGACAACATTTACTGTATATTCGCTTCATTTCAAAACGTTGGTTTCACCTTCTAGGAATTTGAACGTATCTAACCGTTGACTTCTTCCATTAAAATTCAGCCCGAATCCAACTGACAATAGTGACACTCAGTAAAAACCTGGTAGTGACTTCAGTGCCACGTTGCAACAATATTAATGAGCTGCACAATCGCAAATGAGCTATAGGATGAACCTTAATTATTTTTCACTATTCAGGCACAGTGGGACCTCGACTATTGGTTTAAAATTGCACCCTGTGCAATCACTGAAATATACAACAATAACATCACATGAAATTCCTTCATCTGTTATTTTAAGAAATGTAAGTATCACAAGTGACAAAGGTAGGTATTTTGAGCACATGAAAAGATTAGGTTTATTTTGGTGTCATTTCAATTTATATGAGGAAAAAAATAATTGGTGCAGCGGTAGAGTTGCTGCCTCACAGCGCTTGAGACCCAGGTTCGATCCCGACCACGGCGCTGTCTGTACGGAGTTTGTACGTTCTCCCCGTGACCTGCGTGGATTTTTTTCCGAGATCTTCGGTTTCCTCCCACACTCTAAAGACGTACAGGCAGATTGGTAAATTGGCTTGGTAAAATATAAAAATTGTCCCTACTGTATGTAGGTAGTGTTAATATGCGAGAATCGCTGGTCGGCGCGGACCCGGTTGGCCGAAGGGCCTGTTTCCGCGCTGTATCTCTAAAACTAAAAATAAGGTATCTGTAGTTTACCTTGCATGTCATTGAGCTTTCAACTCTGTGCTAATTCATCTTTAGCTTGTAGGAAGCAATCTCGTAAAGTTAAAAGAATAGATAAGGATCAATTAATGTCCAATCCTGCTCACAAATAGTCCATCTTAATTGATCCAGAAACATAAGGGTCGAATAATGTGGAGTTCAGGCTTTGATGTTTGCAGTCCTGAGCATGATTCATTCCAATTCCAATCAGGTCAAATGACACTAATTGCCAATTAAGTTTACCCTCAATACCTTGGTCACTAATTTGTTACTGTCTGCCTGCATTATCTATCCAAACTCTTTAATTGCAATCCAATGATTTTATTAGAAGATATAAATTGTGAATAGTATAAATTCACTCCATGTTTTAACTTATAAAGCAAATTATGGCACAGAAGGGGACCAATTAGCCATTTGAGATTGTGTTGGCTTCTGATAAATTGAGTAATTCTATCAGTCCCAGTTCCCCTCTTGTTTCCCATGACCCTGCAGGTATAAACCCCTTAAGTATTTGCCTAATTCTCCTTTGAATGCACTGCCGCAATTAGCAATTCATTCCAGATACTAACCACTATTTCTAAGTCAACATGATTTTCCTCACAAACCTCTGTAACTGTTGTGAAGAATGGTGGCTCAGCAACCCCTCTCATCTATTCATGGAAACAGCCTTGTTAGCTCTCCGATCTCAACCAGTCATTATTTTTTTTCAATCAAATCTTCTCTCAACCTTCTATGTTGCAGAAACAACTTCTTCAGTTCAATCTATTCTGCAATCATTCCAGGATCTCTGTACACTTTCTAGATTTCATCAATGTTCTGAATGATAAAAGAAACACCATTTTTTTTCTCACCTGTTAATCATATAATTAATTGTGATAGCCACAAAATAATATACAGTAACTCAGTGAGTCAGACAGCATCTCTGGAGAAAAATAATAGGTAACATTCCGGGTCGGGACCTTTCTTCAGACTGAGAGTCAGGGGAAAGGGAAACAAGAGATATAGACTCAAGATTCAAGATTCAATTTATTTGTCATTTGGACCCCTTGAGGTCCAAACGAAATGACGTTTCTGCAGCCATACATTACAAACAAATAGACCCAAGACACAACATAATTTACATAAACATCCGTCACATCGCTGTGATGGAAGGCCAAAAAAACGTATCTCTCCACTGCACTCCCCCCCCCCCCCCAGTGTCAGAGTCAAAGTCAAAGCCCCCGGCTGGCGATGGTGATTGTCCCGCGGCCATTAAAGCCACGCCGGGTGGTGCGAGGTCGCACACCGGGTCTTGGTGTTAGAGCCCCCGGTGTGCGCTCGCAGAGTCCCGCGGCCATTCCAAGCCGCGCGGGGCGGTGCTGTGAGGCCCCGCTCCAGGAGCTCTTCAACCCCGCAACTCGGGCAGGAGAAGTCGCCTTTGCGGAAGCCCTGAAAAGCGGTCTCCCTCCAGGGACCCGCGGGCTCCCGGTGCCGCCGTCCGCCAGACCCGCAGTTGCAGCCTCCGAATCTCCGGTGGTCGGGTCGCAGCAGCAGCAGCGCTCCACCACCGCTCCACCCGCTCTGGACTCGGCCAGCTCCGTGACAGTGATGGTGAGTCGTCGGCACCAGAGCCCCCGGTCTTCTCCTGTTGGAGGCCGCTCCTCGTTGCAGCCCCAACGACAACGAAGACCCGACAAAGAAAAGGTCGGGTCTCCCGTGCAGGGAGAGATTTAAAAGTTACCCCCCCCCCTCCCACCCCACCCCCACCCCCCACACACACACACCCCAACAAAAAATAACAAAAACTACATAAAAATATAGACAAAAAATAATAAAAACGCAGATGGGCTGCAGAGGCCGCTGCTGACGAGAGTCGCGCCGCCTACCGTTGTTAGACAATGATATACGACCCGCTGAGTTACTCCAGCTTTTTGTGTCTATCTTCGGTTTAAACCAGCATCTGCAGTTCCTTCCTGCACATATATAATTAATTGTCTATGTTCAATGGCTAACACATTTAAAAGATGATTTAAGATAATATTTTTGCTTTGAGTCAAAACATTAAAGCACCTGGTTGACTGAGGCTGGGAGAGAATACCTCCGCCACTGTCCCTAGAAATAATTAGGTGAAGATTTAGGATAATGGAAGCATTAACTACAATAATTATTCGGACTGACAACTATCTAAACATATAATTCCACGTTTAAAAGATTGGAAGATATTTATAAAATCAGAAAGAAAAACCCACAAAGATTGCAAAGCAATTACATTTCCTGACTTCAATGTTACACAGAATAGTTCAATTAGGAAGAAGCTAAAATTATGCCATGCCAAAACAGCTTGATTTTTAAAGTGAGAATAAAAGATGACCTCAATATCAATCAGGCACAAACGTTAAAAAGCAAGCTATGTTTTGTTCTGTTACCAAGCTGATTATTTGTTTGGGTCTTCACCAAGAAAGAAGGAAGATTAGACACTCTCGGTCTAGTGTGCACTGCGTGAAATCGATGTTTAACTCAGTTTTTAACCTCGCTGCACTAACATCTTCCTCAGCTTCTAATAATAATGCAGCTGCTGTTCTACCTTGATAACAGAAACCATTACATTACTTTTGGTGGCAAGAATCTTAATCAAAAGATTGTGTGGTCCTTTCTCATACCTAGAACATAGAACAGTACAGCACAGGAATGAGCTGGCACTTCAGCCCATAATATTTGTGCCGCACAGGATGGCAAGTTGAACTGATCTCATCTGCCTGCACATGATCCATATCCCTCTATTCCCTGCAATTCCATGTGCCTGTCCAAAATCCTTTTAAATGCCACTGTTGTATCTGCCTCCAACTCCTACTATTCTTTGTGTAAAAAAACTTGCAACGCTCATCTCCATTAAACTTTCCCGATCTCATCTTATATCAAGTCCCGAGTATTTTTTTTTTTTTAATTCTGGGAAAAAAGGCACTGATTGTCTAACTTATTCATACTTGTAATTTAATATTTTTTCTATCAAGTCTCCCCTCAACTGACATTCCAGAGAGAACAATCCAAGTCTATCCAACCTCTCCCTGTAGCTGAAACCCTCTAATCCAGGCAGCATTCTGAAGAAGGGTTTTGACTCAAAACGTCACCCATTCCATCTCTACAGAGATGCTGCCGGTCTCGCTGAGTTACTCCAGCCTTTTTTGTCTAGCATTCTGCTAAACCTCCTCTGTGACCTCTCCAAAGCCTCCATATCTTTCCTGTAATGGAGCGACCTGCACTGCATGGATTACTCCTAATGTTGGCTAATCAATGTACTATGAGCTGCATATGATATTCTGATCAATGCCCCTAGCAATGCCCTTAGCCCCTCTAGCCCCTATTCAAAGCCCCTAACAACGAAGGCAAGCATACAATACATCTTCTTTACCACCCTATCAACCAGAGCTGTCACCTTCAGTAACCTTGTCACCTTGAGCTTGGACTCCAAGATAGCATTCAATAGCAAAAGGATTTGAGTATAGGAGCAGGGAGGTTCTACTGCAGTCGTACAGGGTCTTGTTGAGACCACACCTGGAGTATTGCGTACAGTTTTGGTCTCCTAATCTGAGGAAAGACATTCTTGCCATAGAGGGAGTGCAGAGACGGTTCACCAGACTGATTCCTTGGATGTCAGGACTTTCATATGAAGAAAGACTGGATAGACTCAGTTTGTACTCGCTAGAATTTAGGAGATTGAGAGGGGATCTTATAGAAACTTACAAAATTCTTAAGGGGTTGGACAGGCTAGATGCAGGAAGATTGTTCCCGATGTTGGGGAAGTCCAGAACAAGGGGTCACAGTTTAAGGATAAGGGGGAAATCTTTTAGGACCGAGATGAGGAAAACTTTTTTCACACAGAGAGTGATGAATCTCTGGAATTCTCTGCCGCAGAAGGTAGTTGAGGCCAGTTCATTGGCTATATTTAAGAGGGAGTTAGATGTGGCTAAAGGGATCAGGTGGTATGGAGAGAAAGCAGGAACAGGATACTGAGTTGGATGATCAGCCATGATCATATTGAATGGCGGTGCAGGCTCGAAGGGCTGAATGGCCTACTCCTGCACCTATTTTCTATGTTTCTATCCCTCTGCTCATCAATGTTATTAAGGGTCGTGCCGTTAACTGTATACTCTCCCCTTCATTCACCCCTCCCAAAGTGCAACACCTCACATTTGCTTGGATTAAACTTCATCTGCTATTTTTCCGCCCATTTCTGCAACTGATCTGGCCCGCTGTGTCTTCTGACAGCATTCCTCACGGTCTGCATCTCCCCCAGTTTTGATGTCATCAGTAAACTTACTCACCAATCCAGATAGACAGAAAAATGCTGGAGTAACTCAGCGGGACATGCAGCATCTCCGGGTAGAAGGAATGGGTGATGTTTAGGGTTGAGACCCTTCTACAGACATCCTCTCTCTCCAATCTGTCAACATTTATGTCTAAGTCTTATACAATGGTCTTATCTCACCTCCAACTCTTCACCCCCCTCTCCCCACCCCCTACCATCAGTCTTAAGAAGGGTCCCGACCTGAAACATCACCTATCTTTTTTTTCTCCAGCAATGTTGCCTGACCCACTGAGTTACTCCAGCACTTTGTGTGGACCTCTGAGAGTGTAGCTAGACTTCTTTAACACTGCTTATTTAAACAATATTACTTGTTATGAGACCTTATATCCATTCTTCCCACACATGATACTCTCTCCTATTGACCCTATCAGCTTCCCACTCTTTGCTGCCAACCAACACCTGAACAATAATACTCATTGGAAGAAACTGCAGATGCTAGTTTAAACTGAATATAGACACAAAATGCCTTCTCTCCAGAGATGCTGCATGTCCCGTTGAGTTACCCCAGTCTATCTACAATAATACTCAATATAGGCACAAAATGATGGAGTAACTCATCGGGACAGGCAGCACCTCCAGAGAGAAGGAATGGGTGACGTGTCAGGTCGAGACCCTCCTTCAGATGTCTCGTCCCGAAACGCCACCCACTCTTTCTCTCCAGAGATGCTGCCTGTCCCGCTGAGTTACTCCAGCATATTGTGTCTATCTTCGGTGTAAACCAGCAACTGCAATTCCTTCCTACGCAATAATGCTCAAGATTTGAGTTTGAGACAACAACTGAGCTGGTAATTCACAGCACTTACTATCTGCGGGAGTTGAAATTGTGGTGGAAGCAGGCCTCAATTACGCCAGTTCTATTGTCTACCACGAACATTTCTTAGAACACAAAAAAACTTGCCTAATTTAATCATTCCTTGCTGGTTTGCTGAGATGTCGGCTAGTTCCCTACAGCTGAGGGAACATCAGTTCTCTCAACTCAGATCAGATATCTTATAGTGAGTGAATCACTTTTCCAAAAATGTACAGCCTGCCTCTCCAGAACTGTGTTTTATTATTCAGTATATGCGCTGATCCCCAAGTCATTTTAATTACTAACTGTATGAGTGTATTCCTATATAGATTAGGTCATGGGAAAATGATTTAAAAAGTGGGAAGTATTGTTTTATTGAAATCATCTCTTTCAATTGAGATTTTTATCCCCTGCTTAATATCAACATTTAAATAGGCAAATGTAAAGCGTGCATGCATTCACTGTGGATAATCAGCTTGTTTGTCTACTGTGAAGACATTATACTTTTTCTATTTGGCACGAAATTAGCATATCAATTCTGAAGTCTCTACTCCACTGGTCCCCAAAGCATTTAAATATTCATGCATGATGAAAGGTGGAATAGAAATAGGAACAGGGTCATTTTATTGTCACAAGCGACTAGGCACAGTGAGATTCTTTGCTTGCATACACAATGTATACAAAGTTGCCGTAGCTGATAAGACAACTGGAATGTTGAAGTATTGATCACAAAACCATCGGTGAGCCTATTAAAGCCGACAAGCGTGAATGCTTTATTTTTCTTGCGATATTTGATCTGATCAGTGTAACGGGTCCAGTTTTTTCACTCAGTATTTTTTCTTTTCCTGAGACTTGTGGATGGGATGAGGACGTCACTGATAATGCAGATATTTATTATTCATCTCAAATTGACCCCGAGGCAAGGCGGCAATTAAGAGCCATCTATATTGGTGAGACTGGACCCAAACCAGCGAAGGATGGAAGATTTTCTTTCCTGTAGAATAAAAGTGAACCTCGTAGCTCTTTGATACTACCCAATAGTTTTAAGGTTGCTATAGCTGGGACGACATAATGGCGCAGCGGTAGAGTTGCTGCCTTACAACGCCAGAGACCTGGGTCTCTCTCTCTCTCTCTCTCCGCCCCTCCCCCACCCTGGTTCCCCAACTAGTTTCACTGTCCTGATTAATTTTACTGATTGGATTCCTCCTAGTCACCTTCCCCTCAGCTAACAATGAGCTAACAGTCAACTCAGCTAACAATCAGGTACATTTCCTTATGATCTGCTTTGATCTGTCGTTTTCACACCATACCCTTCCATATGTCTAGACTCCCTCTCACTTGACTCAATCTGAAGAAGGGTTTCAACATGAAACGCCACCAATTACTTCCCTCCATATATGCTGCCTGACCCACTGAGTTACTCCAGCATTTTGTGTGTAACCTTGGTTTAATTGTGACTACAGATGCAGTCTGTACATTCTCCCTGAGACTGTGTGGGGTTTCTCTGGGTGCTTCGGTTTCCTCCCACACTCAAAAGACTTGTAAGATTTCTAAATTAATTTGTTTTGTTAAAAATTGTAAAAAATTGTCCCTAGTGTGTAGGATAGTGCTAATGTACGGGGTCTGTTTCCATGCTGTGTTTCTAAAACAATATAATCTAAAGTCTAAGTCTTTAACTTTAGTCTAAAGTCTTAATCGGGGACCACATTATTTTTGTTATAAAAAGAACCAAATTACTGTGATGATTTGATTTTAAATAATTCAGCTGTTATGATAAGAAATTAATTTCATTTTGTGGATCAATAGTTGACAAAACTGACAACTTAAACGATGCCTTCTAGTCTTTGACATCTCCACCCTGGGAGAAAGGTTCTGGATGTCTGCCGTATCTATGCCATTCATAATTTTGGTCTCCCTCAGCTTCCAACACTCCATAGAAAACAATCCAGGTCTGTCCAGCATTATTGCTAAAAACCTTCTCATCCTGGCAACATTTCGTAAAGTCAAAAAAAAACAAGAGATGGTTATCTCTGGGTTACTCCCAATGCTAGATGTTAGCAAGGGTAGGACCAGGAGGTAAGGACAGATGAATGATTAGATGAGGAGTTGGGGCAGGGAATCAGATTTTTGGACCCAGGAAGTTTATGGCCTCTCTTTTGGGGCAGAGATAACCTGGACATGAGGTATGAATGGACCCAAACTGGAGAGGAACCAATATCCTCTCAGGCAGCTTTGCAAGTCAAGGTCAAAAAGGTCAAAAACTTTATTTGCCATTTGTGCTTACACACATAGGAACTCTTGTGCGGTTGTTCAGAGAGTCAAGTCAAGTCAAGTTAAAAAGACACACAGAAGCCACATAATCTATAAAAACATATACTTCTCTAGAACTAAAAAGGAAAGAAAATGCCTAAAACCCTATATAAAGGGGAAAGTGAGAGCATTGTAAATTACACAAACCCTATATAAAAAGTGTCGATTGCATTGTAAATTGCGCAGGCCCAGGAGACAATATAATATGATGTGCTATGAGGTAGGTCAGGACATCAGTTCATTTTGTTTTGGCCAAGAGTCTCACTGTGGCAGGGATACTGAGTTGGATGATCAGCCATGATCATATTGAATGGCGGTGCAGGCTCGAAGGGCCGAATGGCCTACTCCTGCACCTAATTTCAATGTTTCTATGGAAGAAGCTAGATTGGCAGTGGGGGATCAAATACAGGACTGAGGCAGATGAGAGGCTGGCAGTCAGTATGGAAGGTGATGAAAGAAAGTTTAGCGGACAGAATAGGCAGAAGCTGGGCAGGATGCAAAGAAGGACTTTAGGTTTGAATTGCATTTATATCAATGCAAGAGGCCTGACAGGTTATATGGATACATTTAAAGTGTGGGTAGATTATTATGATGATTATATTAATGATTTGGACGAGGGAATTGAATGCAACATCTCCAAGTTTGTCATTGGCTATACTTAAGAGGGAGTTAGATGTGGCCCTTGTGGTTAAAGGGATCAGGGGGTATGGAGAGAAGGCAGGTACAGGATACTGAGTTGAATGATGAGCCATGATCATATTGAATGGCGGTGCAGGCTCGAAGGGCCGAATGGACTTCTCCTGCACCTATTTTCTATGTATCTATGTATCTAGATACATGCGATTGGGACATTGTAGCCATAAAGGAATCCTGGTTAAAGGTGGGACAGGGACATGTGGTGTATTTGTGTGTATAGTCATTATTCACATGGTTTGGATATTATAAGGCCACCACATTCCAAGATGGTTCCTGAGCCAGACAACTCTCTGTGGATCGACAATCACTCATTACAATCGCTCCACTCTTTTATCTGTACACACAATACACACAATACAATTTATTTGTCACTTGAACCTCATAGAGGCTCAAACGAAATGTTGTTTCTGCAGTCATACACACATGAAAAAAAGACCCAAGACACAACACAATTTACACAGACATCCATTACAGTGCATCTCCTCCTCGCTGTAATGGAAGGCAAAAAAACTTCTCTCCCCTGCACTCCCCATTCCCCTCCCGTTGTCAGAGTCAAAGCCCCCGGCGGGCGATGGCAATTGTCCCGCAGCCATTAACGCCGCGCCGGGCGATGCAAGGCCGCGCTCCGGGTCTTGTTGTTGGAGCCCCCGGCGGGTGCTAGCAAAGTCCCGCAGCCGTTGAAGCTGTGCCGGGCGATTATGTCAGGCCCCGCTACAGGTAATCCTCGACCCCGCGACTCGGGCGGGAGAAGTCGCCATTGCGGAAGCGCCGAAAAGCGGTCTCCCAGCAGGGACCCGCGGGCTCCCGGTGTCACTGTCCACCAGACCTGCGGTTGGAGCCTCCGAATCTCCGAGGGTCGGGTCGCAGCAGCGCGCCACCACCGCTCCTCCCGCTCCGAACTCGGCCAGCTCCGTGTTGGTGAGTAGCTCCGCAGCTCCGCAACTGGAGCCCCAGGTTGTTCCTGCTGGAGGCCGCTCCACGTTGCAGCCCCAACGACAACGGACACCCGACAGGGAAAAGGTTGGGTTCTCCGTGCAGGGGAAAGATTTTAAAATCTTTAAAACACACACACACACACACACACACACACACACACACACACACACACACACACACACACACACACACACACACACACACACACACACACACACACACACACACACCCCATCAAAAAAAAATAGTGTAGTGATGTATATTAGTGTTCCTGCTGACTGGTTAGCAAACAACAAAAAGCTTTTCACTGCACCTCGGTACATGTGACAATAAATGAAACAAAACTAAAAATATGATTTAATCACCATTTGTTGCTTTGTCCAACAGTTGCACGAGAATCACCAGAATACAGTAGACTTGTTTTGTCCTGATGGCAAATAAATGGTTAGATCTTTCCAGCATATCTCACATATCTGAACAAATTATTCCCTATGAACTCCCCACACCAATTTCTCTGCCTATCTGGCTCCCTACCACCACCCCCCCCCCCCCCCCCCCCCCCCCCCCCCCCCCCCCCCCCCCCCCCCCCCCCCCCCCCCCACACACACACACACACACCCACACTCTCCCTTCCCTCACTCCCACCCCTACTCCACCTATATCCCCCCCTTCCCCAGAGGGAGTTGAGGTGCTTATTGAAAGCAGTACTGAGTCAAAAAGCTTTAGAAACATAGAAAATAGGTGCAGGAGTAGGCCATTCAGCCCTTCCATTCAATATGATCATGGCTGATCATCCAACTCAGTATCCCATCCCTGCCTTCTCTCCATACCCCCTGATCCCTTTAGCCACAAGGACCACATCTAAATATAGCCAATGAACTGGCCTCAACTACCTTCTGTGCCAGAGAATTCCACAGATTCACCATTCTCTGTTTAAAAAATGATTTTCTCATCTTGGTCCTAAAAGACTTCCCTCTTATCCTTAAACTGTGACCCCTAGTTCTGGACTTCCCCAACATCGGGAATAATCTTCCTGCATCTAGCCTGTCCAACCCCTTAAGAATTTTGTAAGTTACTATAAGATCCCCCCTCAATCTTCTAAATTCTAGCGTGTACAAGCCGAGTCTATCCAGTTTTTCTTCATATGAAAGTCCTGCCTCCTGCAAATATATTTTTGTTAGTCTGCACCGTAATCATTTCAACCTGTTGACTCCAAGTTGTTAACCTTTGTTCTACAATCGCTCTCAGTTACTGGGGACCACTGAAGGTTAATTCACGATCTGCGATTTCAAACACCATCTGCCGTTATATGTTACATCTGACATAATAATGTCTGCGAAATAACTCATTTAAACTGCACGGATGAGAGAACATAAATATGTTTACAAATGTGAGGAGAATGATGAAGTGTCAAGTGTGTGATCAGCACACTGGGCCAGGCAGCAGATTCGGTAACATAACAGTAGTTGTGCAGCCTGGTCTGGCCTGCTATGTGAATATCGCTTAAGGGTCAATAAGGTTATGGAACTGTACTCCCCAAAATTTGCTCATAAGTTTGAAAGATCTATTTACTTAAATTGTGCAGGAAGGGAAACATGCTATAAAAGCTGTGTCATTTCCAGCACGGCCATTGGCATTTTCAATGAGTGCTATCTGTGTGAAATTGAGCCAAACTGTCTACAGGGTCTTGATGAGACCACACCTGGAGTATTGCGTACAGTTTTCCTAATCTGAGAAAAGACATTCTCGCCATAGAGGGAGTACAGAGAAGGTTGACCAGACTGATTCCTGGAATGTCAGGACTTTCATTTGAAGAAAGACTGGATAGACTCGGCTTGTACCCGTTAGAATTTACAAGATTGAGGGGGGTTCTTATGGAAACTTACAAAATTCTTAAGGTGTTGGACAGGCTGGAAGCTGGAAGATTGTTCCCGATGTTGGGGAAGTCCAGAACAAGGGGTCACAGTTTAAGGATAAGGGGGAAATCTTTTAGGACCGAAATGAGAACAAAAAAATTCATACAAAGAGTGGTGAATCTCTGGAACTCTCTGCCACAGAAGGTAGTTGAGGCCACAGTTCATTGGCTATATTTAAGAGGGAGTTAGATGTGGCTCTTGTGGCTAAAGAGATCAGGGGGTATGGAGAGAAGGCAGGTACGGGATACTGAGTTGGATGATCAGCCATGATCATATTGAATGGCGGTGCAGGCTCGAAGGGCCGAATGGCCTACTCCTGCACCTAATTTATATGTTTCTATGTTTCTATAAGATGGTTCTGGTTTTAACCTCAAGGTAAGCTTCAAACCGCAACTCCCTCGTAGGCCTTTCTCTCACAGCCGAATGAAAACAGACTGTGCTGGAAACACCTAGCCAGCATCTGTGAGAAAAAAAAAGAAACCGTTAATGTTTTAGGTCAGTGATCCACCATCATAGCTGGAAAAGCGCCCAAAATTGGAGAATAGGTGGGTTTCCTCATAATCTTCAACATTGCAGTGAAGTGAGGTAAAGGCTGAAGAACAGATTTTAACAAAATAATAGGAATTAACGGTTCTTTTAAAGGATACCAGTCAGTTACTGTTGAAGGGCTGCACGGACCAGTGCTCCTCACAAGTCATTGCTTAGAGAGTCGTAAAAGTTAATCAGAATGGAAGCAGGCCCTTCAGTCCAACATGACCATACTGACCCAAGATATCCCAAGTTCAAGTTCAAGTTCCCATTTCTTGTCACATGCTCTAATTGGTACAATGATATTTGAGTTCCCATACAGCCATACAAACAAATATAACACAATACACACTAGAATTTAACATAAACATCCACCACAGTGGAATTAACATTTCCCACTGTGATGGAAGGCAATAATCTTCAGTCAATCTTCCTCCTTTTATTCACCCGTGGTCGGGGCCTTGAACCCTCCACAGTCGCCGTTACGGATGTTCAGACCCTCTCGCCAGGTTGATCGAAACGCCCACGTCGGGATGGATCGGAACACACTCTGCGGCTCGTAGTACCTGAATCGGCCACGGCTTACCATAGACCGTGGCTTCCGAAGTCCACAGGCCCCGCTGGATGGAGCTCCAACACTGGTGATCCTCGGCAAAAGATCCCAGGCTCTGCGATGTTAAAGTCAGCGCAACGCCCATGGCTAGAAGCTCCGCAGAGCACAGCTCCACGATGTTAAAGTCAGCGGGCACCGCGATCCTGAGCTCCAACACTGGCGGTCCTCGATAAGCTCGTAATTCCACGCTGCGCCTGCTGCTGAAGCTCTGGGCCAGTCTCCAGTCAGAAAGGCCGCGCCAATCCAGTTGGTAGGCAGCGAGGTGGGGGGGGGGGGAGGGGGGGCGAAAATGCGACATGGAGAAAAGACGCATCTCTGTCCTGGTAAGTGACTGAAAAACGGTTTCCCCCTATTCCCCTCCCCCGCCCCACCACCCATGTAAGACATACTGAGAAACATTAAAACATATTTTACACACTAAAAATAACAAAAAAGACGAAAAAGGACTGACAAGCTGCTGGCGAGGCAGCCATTGCGGTAGCGCCACCCGATGAAAATACAGAGCGTAACACATATCCAAGATGGCTGATAATACAAAACTATTTGGCAAAATAAGATATGCATGGAGAAGGGTCCTGACCCGAGACGTTATCCGTCTATTCTCTTCGCAGTTGCTGCCTGACCCCCTGAGTTCCCCCAGTGCTTTGTTTTTTTTTTGCCGGCAGAATTAAATGCGAGTCAGACACACTGAAACGTGTATGCACGTGCAGGTTAAGTGTGTAGAAAATCGGGCAAATATAGTCGTGTGTGGGAAAATACGAGGCATTTAATTTGATAAGAAGAATGGAAATACTGTTGATTTTTTCTCCAGTGGGAGGAAACCAGTTAATGTGATGCTCAGAGAGTTAATGTGATGCTCTGCCTCTTCCTTTCTTCTTCCCGCCCCCTGCCCCCCCCCCCCCCCCCCCCCCACCGCCACATCAGTGTGAAGAAGGGTCTCGACCCGAAACGTCACCTATTCCTTCACTCCTTAGATACTGCCTCACCCGCTGAGTTTCTCTAGCATTTTTGTCTACATTTGATTTTCCTGCATCTGCAGTTCCTTCTTAATCAAGCCATTGTTAGCTGTTTGTTGGGTGAAAATGAGTAGCTGGTGTGACTGGGTGGGGGAGGGATAGAGAGAGAGGGAATGCCGGGGCTACCTGAAATTGGAGAAATCAATATTCATAGCCAAGCGAAATATGAGATGCTGTTCCTCCAATTTGCGTTTAGCCTCACTCTGACAATGGGGAGACCTAGGACAGAAAGGCCTGTGTAGGAATGGGAAGAATTAAAGTGTTTAGCAACCGGGAGATCAGGTTGGTTCAGGTGGACTGAGCGAAGGCGTTCGGCGAAACGATCGCCCAGTCTATGTTTGGTCTCGCCGATGTATAAGAGTCCACATCTTGAACAAATATCAGTAGATGAGGTTGGAGGAGGTGCAAGTGAACCTCTGCCTAATTTATGTGTTCAAGAAGGAACTGCAGATGCTGGAAAATCGAGCGTACACAAAAATGTTGGAGAAACTCAGCGGGTGCAGCAGCATCTATGGAGCGAAGGAAATAGGTGACGTTTCGGGCCGAAACCCTTCTTCAGAGTTTTGGGCCGAAACGTCACCTATTTCCTTCGCTCCATAGATGCTGCTGCACCCGCTGAGTTTCTCCAGCATTTTTGTGTACCCTCTGCCTAATTTAGTTTGTTCTTGTGCTTGGGATTCATACAATCTGTTCAGTCACTAACTAACTAACCAAACACAGTTTTATTATTCATGCAGTAACCCTTCAATCTTGAAATACTCATTTTCAGATTTGTTTGCATTCTCCACATCTATCATTCAGCTGGCAAAACCATCAGCTCTGAGGTTTGCACCATAAAATGGCCTCCTTTCTTTTAAAACACTTCTTATTTCATGAACGAAAGGAAATAAACCACAGGTTCCATCTACTTGGTCTTTTGCTTCAACATACCTTCATGGGTCTCACAAAGACATTTTGATCAGGCTGGGCACTCTGAGGGGGGAAAGATTTAATAGGATTCTAGGAGGCAACTTTTTCGCACAGAGAATGGTGGGTATATGGAACAAGCTACTAGAGAACGTAGTTGAGACAGGTAATATAGCAATTCTTAAAATACATTTGTGGACAGGTACATGGATAGGATAGGTTTAGAGAAATATGGTCAAATGTGGGCAAGTGGGAGTAGAGTAAATGCAGCATCTTGTTCGGCATGGTCAAGTTGGGCTGAAGGATCTGTCTGCATGTTATATGATTCTATGACTATGGCATTCCTTTGAAACACTTTGGACATTGCTCCATCAGTGGAACTGCAACTAGTTTTTATTTTATAAGAGAGTAGATACAGGGAACCTCAGAGGCCGGAATCCTACCTAAAACACAATGTGCTGGAGCAACACAGCTGATCAAACAGTATCTCTGGAGGATATGGATTGGCGATGTTTCGGGTCGGGAACCCTTCTTTAGTCTGATTGTAGTGGGGGAGAGAATACTGGGGAATGGATAGATGCAGGACAAAGCCTGACATGTGATAGGTGGGTACAAGTGAGAGGGGCGGGGGGTTGGGGGGATAATTGGCAGATAGGTGGACAAAGGCTAGAGATGAAAAGGAGACAAAAGGAAATGAGAAGACAAAAGTGTGGAGATAAGAAGAGACAAGGAGCGAAAGAGGGTGAAATGTGAAGACTGAGGGAGGAATAGAAATGGAAGGGGATGAGGAATTGGGGAAAGCGTGTGGGATAGTGGGACAATGGGTGTGCATTGGGGTTAGGGTAAACAGTGGGACTTCAGTTTAGTTTATTGTCACGTGTATCGAGGTACAGTGAAAAGCTTTTTTTGCTTGCTAACCAGTCAGTGGAAAGACAATACATGATACCAATCAAGCCATTTACAGTGAATAGATACATGATGAAGGATTACATGGAAACATAGAAAATAGGTGCAGGAGTAGGCCATTCGGCCCTTCGAGCCTGCACTGCTATTTGATATGATCATGGCTGATCATCCAACTCAGTATCCTGTACCTGCCTTCTCTCCATACCCCCTGATCCCTTTAACCACAAGGGCCACATCTAA
>NC_073385.1:3204588-3347088 GCF_028641065.1 Leucoraja erinaceus | reverse complement strand
TTAAGGCATGTACTATCGCAATGTTTAAGAAGCAATTAGACCGGTACATAGATAGGACAGGTTTAGAGGGATATAGGCCAAACGCAGGCAAGTGGGACGTGTAGATGGGACATGTTGGTCGATGTGGGCAAGTTGGGCCGAAGGGCCTGTTTCCACACTATATCACCCTGTGACTGTGACTATAACACTAAAACTGCTGTATTATTATTTAGTTCTCTTGTGTCCTTCAGGGAAGGTAATCTGCATCCTCTTCTGGTCTGGCCCTTGTATGACTTTGGACCCACCAATGTCCCTCTGTGCTCAGGGCAAGTAGGCAGAGGCAATAAATGCTTGCACTGCATCAGTGCCCACTGCAGTGAGACTCAAAACAAACTGATGTGCATTTGTGAACCCTTGTGCAATACAGAACATCGCATTTCTCAGTACCAACTCCAATCTACATGCCTGAGCTTTCAGGTATTTTCACAGTCAACAATTTGTGGTGTCATTTAATTCCAGCACTTTGAAAATTCACATTTGGTTTGGTTCTTGATTAACTATTGTCCTGCTGTAACTCCAGCTGCATTGAAAACTAGAAAGCCTTGAAGCATGCATTCGAATCTCCTGGATGGAAAGAGGACCTATCCTTCACTGTGTCTTGCCTTTATGGTGGGAATTGATAGAAAACATCAACTTTCCATTGCCACTTCTCGAAGATTTAATCCTATAGTTATAACAAATTGGTACCTTGGTTAGGGCGGTGTAGGTTACGCACCTTGATCCTGTGTGAAGCGGGAGGAATTCCTCGTGTATCTGAAGGGAGGAATATTTAGCAGTCCTTTTTCTTCATTCCCACATTTAGTCTATTTCAAGTTGAGGCCACGCCATCCCCATCATGTAATTTCTTTCCCCTTTGCTCGTCTCCTACCTTTCCCTCTCTGCTCCTCTTCACTTGTTGTCTTTTTACCCACTCTTTTAATTTAGTTTAGAGATACAGGGCAGAAACAGGCCCTTCGGCACCACTTGTCCGCACCGACCAGCGATCCTCACACATTAACCCATCCTACACGCACTAGGTACAATATACACTTAGACCAAGCCAGGCAATCTACCAACCTGTGCATTTTTGGAATGTGGGAGATGTAGATGGTTTATGCATGCAACCTATAATGTAGCTACCTCATCACCATTAACACGCCCTCTCACATCAGTATAACTGTGATATCCTCCCTTCTCCTCCTCCCATTTTGTCCTGGTACGTCTGAAGGCTGGGTGCAGCCAGTACTGGGACGTGTGTGCCATGTGCTATATTAAAGACTCTAGTAAAGGTTATAGTGTGTCAGACTAGATTCCTTTACAGGAGGAAATCAAAGATTTTGGAGAAAACCCACACGGTACAACCTCCGTACAGACAGCACCCATAGTCGGGATTGAACCCGGGTCTCTGGCACTGCAAGTGCTGTTAAGTCTCTTTGCACATTGCAATTCTACCGCTGCGCCTTTTATTTAAGCTGTTCCTGCCTTCCTGAATGCTCTTCTTCAGCTTGCACTCTCTTATCCTCTCTCCCCTTAATTCTCCCCTTCCTTCTTTCATTTGACCTTTTAATACTTTTCTTTCTCCTTCTTCCTTTTGGGTTAAGGTTTATGTTAGGTTTATTAATGTCTCATGTGCCGAGATGGAGTACAAAGCTTTTGTTTGCGATTAACTCAAGATCCAATCATGACAGACAATAAAATACATGAATACATTCAAGTCAAACACAAGCACAACAGGTAGAGCAAAGAGAAAAATGACAGAGTGCAATAGTGATAGATTTCCAAATGGTATAGAGATTTAAAAGAGTGGGATGATTGTATCAGATGAGAGTAGATCTTCCTCTGGGACCAACGTGCAAAGAGTCACCATGCTCTGGGGCCATCACTCTCATCCCCCTCTGTTCTCCTTCAAGGGTCAATAGTCAAGAGTGTTTTATCCCAGCCAGTGTCCCAGATAGAACATTGAACACCTACTTGCAGCAGAATATGTAAATATGGTACTTTGTAAACAATATAGTACACGAGAAGAAATAGTTCAGTATTTACACATGCGCACACACTCATTCACACACAATGTACACATATATAACCATATAACAATTACAGCACGGAAACAGGCCATCTCAACCCTTCTAGTCCGTGCCGAACACGTATTCTCCCCTAGTGCCATATACCTGCGCTCAGACCATAACCCTCCATTCCTTTCCCGTCCATATAACTATCCAATTTATTTTTAAATGATAAAAAAATAAAAACATATATACACATATAAACATACATACACATATAAACATACATAAACATGCATTGACATGTCTTGGAGATCACTGTTGTTTTGTACAAATTATATGCTATTCTCATTCCAGCAGCCAGGTATTTATAACCTGAATTTCCACCCAAAGAGCTTTGTTCAGCACATTGCTAAATTTCACTGGGAAAATTGACATGAGTTTGCTATGCATTTTGCATGCAGAATCAATTTTGCTGTCCCTGACATGCAGTCCTCTTAGTTTCCGATTACTTGCCTCACAGTGTTGAACCAGGATTGAGTCGTATATCTTTATCTAATGGAGAAAAGAGCCATTAAAGCTACTGGTTCATTTCAAAATTAAAATTGACTAGTTTCATTAATATAACATAAAATTAGATCTTCTCTTGTCCTGGTTTGCAAAAGTCATACGCAGACAAAATATTACAGCTTAATAAATGGCTCTGTATGAAGGAGAGTGAAATTAATTTGATGGTTAGGACCTAACATTTATAAATTAACTCTTACTTTTTTCTGAGCAAATTAAATCATGTAACCTTTCCAGAGGAAATCATCTTTTCTCGTTCTGGCATAGAACCCACAGTGATCGATTCTAATGACCTATGTTTCATTGGTGTGAGATTATCAAATTATTCACCCTAGACTGTATGGGCTAATTGGCCTGTTCACAAGACGCATATGGCATACATTGCCAAGTAAATGTAATTGATGTGTTAGAACTATGTACGGAGGTTGCAATTTCTCTCAGTTTAATGTTTTGAGGTAAATAGTATTTAATCAACCATAATTCATGAGATAAGAATTGGGATTTTCATGAAATCTTCTCTTGTACACCTCATATCTTGGGTGACACGGGAGCGCAGCAGTAGAGTAGCTGCCTTACTGCGCCAGAAACCCGGGTTCGATCCCGGCTATAGTTGCTGTCTGTATAGAGTTTGTACGTTCTCCCCGTGACTGTGTGGGTTTTCCCCGGGTGCTCTGGTTTCCTCCCCTACTCCAAAGATGTACAGCTTTGTAGGTTAAGTGGCTTTGGTACAAATTGGAAATTGTCACTAGTGTATAGGGGACAGATTCGGTGGGCTGAAGGGCTTGTTTCCACGCTGTATCTCTAAACTAAACTAAACTAATGTCTCAGTGTATTATTCGTATACACTTGTACTTAACAAATATTGTGCTTATATATTATAATTACTTTTACTATATATGCAAAAAAGGAATGTCACTATACGTCAGTACATGAGACAATAAAATACCATTGAACTATTCCATAAACTGCACAATATAAGTTCTGCACAGCTGCAGAACTTAATTTGATTAACTATGGTGGGATTGCTTAATGGGTAACAGGATGCTTTTGATGTTTAACACACATCTGGTTCAGTGCTATTGCTTTATAAGGTTGTATTGTGTTTTTAAATACTCCCAGTATCACTTTGTTCTTACTTTCCTGTTGAATCAGAGCTGATTCCTGGTTTAATGGAATCAAACGATGAAATCCGAGTTTTTTTCTGAAGCAGGGTCCCAACACAAAACACAAAACATCTCCTAATTACAGGATGTATAGGAAGGAACCACAGATGCTGGTTTATACCGAAGATAGACACACAAAGCATATCCGGATAGAAAAGGATGGGTGAACCCTTCTTCAGGAAACATCACCCATTCTTTTTCCTCCAGAGATGCTGCTTCACCCGCTGAGTTACTCCAGCACTTTGTGTCCATCACCTAATCATGTTCTCCAGACAAGCGGAGGTTGGGCGATCGTTTCGCCGAACACCTCCGCTCGGTCCGCAAGAACCTACCTGACCTCCTGGTGGCTCAGCACTTCAACTCCCCCTCCCACTCCGAATCCGACCTCTCGGTCCTGGGTCTCCTCCATGGCCAGGGCGAGCACCACCGGAAATTGGAGGAACAGCACCTCATATTCCGCTTGGGGAGTCTGCATCCTGCGGGCATGAACATTGAATTCTCCCAATTTTGTTAGCCCTTGCTGTCTCCTCCCCTTCCTTAGCCCTCGGGCTGTCTCCTCCCATCCCCCAGCCCTCGGGCTCCTCCTCCTCCTTTTTCCTTCCTTCTCCCCGCCACCCCCTATCAGTCTGAAGAAGGGTTTTGGCCCGAAACGTTGCCCATTTCCTTCGCTCCATACATGCTGCTGCACCCGCTGAGTTTCTCCAGCTTTTTTGTGTACCTTCGATCTTCCAGCATCTGCAGTTCCTTCTTGAACTGCTTACTTTCAGTGACTGATGTATTCCTACCCTGACACCATTCAGATAATATCTGCCTTCCCGTTCTTGCCACCAAAGTGGATAACCTCACATTTATTCACATTATACTGCATCTGCCATGCAAATGCCCACTCACCCAACCTGTCCAAGCCACCCTGCATCCTCATAGCATCCACCTCACAGTTCACACTGCCACCCAGCGTTGTGTCATCTGCAAATTTGCTAATGTTACCTTTAATTCCTTCATCTAAATCATTGATGTATATTGTAAATTGCTGCGGTCCCAGCACCGAACCTTGCAGCACCCCACTAGTCACTGCCTGCCATTCTGAAAGGGACCCGTTAATCCCTACTCTTTGTTTCCTGTCTGCCAACCAATTTTCTATCTATGTCAATACCCTACCCCCAATACTATGTGCTCTAATTTTGCCCACTAATCTCCTATGTGGGATCTTATCAAAGGATTTCTGAAAGTCCAGGTACACTACATCCACTGGCTCTCCCTTGCCCATTTTTCTTGTTACAATCTCAAAACATTCGAGAAGATTTGTCAAGCATGATTTCCCCTTCATAAATCCATGCTGACATGGACTGATCCTGTGACTGCTATCCAGGTTTTATCTTTGATAACTGACTCCAGCATCTTTTGCACCACGGATGTCAGGCTAACTGGTCTATAATTCCCTGCTTTCTCTCTCCCTTCTTTCTTGAAAAGAAGGATAACATTAGCTACCCTCCTATCCACAGGAATGGATCCAGAGTCTATAGAACATTGGAAAATGCTCACCAATGCATCCATGATTTCTGGAGCCACCTCCTTGAATACCCTGGGATGCAGACCTGAGTATTTATCAGCCTTCAGTTCCATCAGTCTATCCAACACTATTTCCTGACATGTGTATTTCCTTCAGTTCCTCCATCACCCTAGGTCCTCTGACCCCTAGTACATCTGGGAGATTGTTTGTGTGTTCCTTAGTGACAGACCCAAAGTACCTGTTCAACTAATCTGCCATTTCCTTGTTCCCCATAATAAATTCACCTGTTTCTGTCTTCAAGGGACCCACATTTGTCTTAACTATGTTTTTCCTCTTCACATACCTAAAGAAGCTTTTACTATCCTTATTTATGTTCTTGATTAGCTTACCTTCGCATTTCATCTTTGCTCTCCGCATTGCTGCTGTTGACAACCCACAACAACTGGATTGAGTTGCTAAATCAGTTCTTAAGGTAGACTATGTGCATTGATTTAGTTCTAAACAAGATCATATTTTCAACAGGTATATTGTTGAGATTTAGTTCAAGTGGGTTGTTCCCTTCTTTGGACGATCATAATCTGATGTACACCCAGATTGGAAATAGCCCTTCAAATCTTGATCAGGAAAGGGGCTTTAAAGCAACTTTTAGTGATGGCTGTGAAAGCCAGGGCGAATTCTGTGCTCCAACTACTTAAACGGGGTGATTTGACGCAAGAGTTAACACATCCGGTAGGCGGCGCGGCTCTGGCCAGCAGCGGCCTCTGCAGCCTGTCCGCGTTTTTATTATTTTTGTCTGTGTTTTTGTGTAGTTTTTGTTATTTTATGTTGGGGGTGTGTGTGTGGGGGGGCGGGGGTGGGGTGGGAGGGGGGGGGGGAAACTTTTTAAATCTCTCCCTGCACTGGAGACCCAACCTTTTCTCGTCGGGTCTCAGGTGTCGTTGAGGCCGCAACGAGGAGCGGCCTCCAACAGGATGAAGCCGGGGACTCAGGTGCCGACTCACCGTTGCCGTCGCGGAGCTGGCCGGGTCCGGAGCGGGTGGAGCGGTGAAGGAGCGCTGCTGCTGCTGATGCTGTTGCTGCTGCTGCTGCTGCTGCTGCTGCTACCGGAGAGTCGGAGGCTCCAACGGCAGGTCTGTGGACGACGGCACCGGGAGCCCCGGGTCCCTGGAGAGAGACCGCTTTTCAGGGCTCCTGCAACGGCGACTTCTCCCGCCCGTGTTGCGGGGTCGAAGAGCTCCTGGAGCGGGGCCTAACATCACTGCCCCGCGCGGCTGGAATGGCCGCGGACTCTGCGAGCGCACGCCGGGGGCTCCAACATCAAGAACCCGGTGTGCGACCTTGCATCACCCGGCGTGGCTTTAATGGCCGCGGGACAATCGCCATCGCCAGCCGGGGGCTTTGACTTTGACTCTGACATCGGGGGGGGGGAGAGTGCAGTGGAGAGATAAGTTTATTTGGCCTTCCATCACAGCTATGTGATGGATGTTTATGTTAAATGTAATTATGTTGTGTCTGGGGTCTATTTGTGTGTAATGTATGGCTGCAGAAACGGCATTTCGTTTGGACCTCCAGGGGTCCAAATGACAATTAAATTGACTCTTGACTCTTGACTCTCTTGTCTCTTGAAGAGTTAACCAGAGTTGAACATCGTGGGAACCTCTTGCGATAACCGTACGGCATTCGTGGACCACCGTGCCGCTAACGGCAGGTACTCGTGTAACTTGGTGACTCGGGAGAAAATTCAAACAAGCTTGAATTTCTCCAAGAGTGACTTGTACACTTGTGGTTGAACATTGCAACATTATATGCACGTAGTGGCCAGTGCGATATCCGTACTGACTCTTGCGGTTACCGTGGGAACTTCTGCGAATGGTGAACCCAGAAGCTGGACAGAGGGGACAGAAAGTGAGTAAAAATTGTCTTCTGTGGGGTTGAATTTAAAAAATAAAGATTTGCATCCGCATATGGACATCAACTTATTCATGTTATGTTAATAAGATTCAAGAAAATAACTATAATCTTTAAAAGGGACTTTACTGAAAGGTCCTGCATTTTTATGGTCCGTGAGAAATTTTTCACATGTACTTCTTTGAGAGATACAGCTCGGAGTCCTCGCCAACCAGCGATCGATGCCTTTCCGAAGCAGGGTCCGGAACGCTACCAATCAATATTCTCCAGAGACCCGTGTAAAGGAGTGAACTGCACATGCTGGTTTAAAACGAAGACAGACACAAAAAGCTGGAGTAACTCAGCGAGTCAAGCAGCATCTCTGGAGAAAAATAGGTGATGTTTCGGGACGAGACACATCTTCAGACTCGATTCCGATTAGGATGTCTGAAGAAGGGTTCCGATTCGAATGGCCACTTATACTTTTTCTCCAGAGATGCTGCCTGACATGCTGACTTATTCCAGCTTTTTATGTTTTTCTTCCCAGATCTGACTTACCTGCTGAGTTACACCAACATTTTGTGTCCGTGTTCACTATGAACATTGAATTATTTAATTTTAGGTAACTTACACTCTCTCTCTCGCCCACCCCCCCCCCCCCCCCCCATGCAGTAATTGTCGGTTAACCAGTCCAAGGTTTGCAACGCTGGTTCCCTCTTGGGATCACACTATCCCTAGCCAACAATTGGCCTATCAGGGAACCAAATATAGACATAAAGTGCTGGAGTGACTCAGTGGGTCAGGCAGCATCTCTGGAGGAAAGGGTTAGGCAACATTTCGGGTCGGGACCCTTCTTCAAAATACCCTGCTGAGGTCATCTGTTGTTGGCCCTGATTTGTCCCGGTCTTTTCTTGCTTCCAGTTCCCCCCTACAATCATCCCGAAGAAGGGTCCCGACCAAAAATGGAATCTATTCCTTTTCTCCAGAGATGCTGCTTGGCCCGCTGAGTTACTCCAGCATTTTGTGTCTAACTTGCTGATTCAGACAGTTTTTGATTTACTCTGAAACACACGTTGGAAATTTAAACTTGGGCGCAACTAACATCGTCTTACCGTGGGAACTCTTTAACTCAGCGGGCAGGCAGCAGTTAATTGTTGCTCCCTTCAGTTTCCCAGGGGGTCGGGACGGGACTGGAGTTGGGAGGGAAAGGTGGGGGAGTCGAAGGAGAGGAGGGGGAGACAGATGGGGGTGGCTTCATTTACTGGCAGCGGGTGTCTGTCACTGAAATAGGCAGGTGAGATTTCACATCCACCTTGTGTGTGCCTCTCTCTCTCTCCCTCCCTCCCTCTCACACAGGCTGAGAGACTCTGCCTCAGTAACTGTGCTCACTCCATCTGTGTCTCCCACATACACAGTAAAACTCTGCTTTGTGTGTGTATATACCAATTCAACCAAGGGAGGATATTTATAGTGTGTGAAAATAAAAGTGACATCATTTGTGCCTCGTGATGATTTAATTACACTTGACAGTTTTCAATGTCATTCAAGATTTAACGGGAAAGCTCGGGAGACGGACAAGTCACTCGCACAAATAACAGAAATGCCGAGTACCGTGGGAACTCTTTGTCTACCCCCCCGTTATTTCGTGTGATATCGTGCTAGACCACGACCACTTCACTCTGGCTACATCTTGCGTCAAGTCGCTCCGTGAAAAAGGCCTATTACCATTTTACCTCTGTCAATTTCAGGAAGAAAGAACACTGGTTCTGAAACTAAAGGAAAATTGTAGCAGACATTCGCAAAAGGAATGGTTACCTGGTTTTAATCGAACCCACGCCATTTCACAAGGTCTAGGCTCAATACTAATGACTTCCAGAACCACTTTCATTGATTATCCATCACTTGATGTTTCCAGGAATGGAACAGTCTAGGACTAGAGGGCGCAGCCTCAGAATAAAAGGACGGATCTTTTGTATGGAGATGGGGAGAAATTTCTTTAGCCAGATGAATACAATGCCACAGATGGCAGTGGAGGCCAACTCATTGGGTATTTTCAAAGTGGAGATAGATTGATGGGTTCTTGATTGGTAAGGGTGTTGAACGTTATAGGGAGAAGGTTGGAGAATGTTGAGAGGGACAAATAGATTAGCCGTGATTGAATGGTAGAGCAAACTCGATGTGCCAAATGGCCTGCTCCTTTATCTTAATGTATCCCACTTCTAATGTCTAATGTATCCCACTTCTATATTGTAATTAGACTGTATTGTAATTGAGTTCAGGAATGTTGATCAAGGAACTGGAACACTGGCTAATGTCAGAATGACCATTAATTACTTGAATCTATTGGTTGAACTTCTGACCCTGGCAGTCAAATGTTTCTGGAACTCCAAAGTACAGTTACAATTTTTACTGAGAGCAATGCATATCTAAAGCGTGCTTGTAAGGTCACTTCTGTGACTTGCTATCATTCCCACTTTTACCAAGGATTTGATTTGGACCCTACAGTGTTTAATTTGTTAGCACTCAAACTACTTCTCCCTATTGATAACCTGAACATATCTAGAGTGGAGAATAGGAAGGCACAGGGAGCAGAGAACAAGCAGGGACTCATTGTCCCAGGCATCTATCCACATTTTTTATTGATTAATAGCCCAAGAAATTTCAATGGTCTACCCCAATGCTGCATTCTGGAAATTAATTGTATTCTTTGGAAGAATACATAAAGCACACAGTCACATAGTTCTGGTTAGTACATTACTGGATATAAGGAATCTCTATCCAGTCTCTTCTTATATTCAGTAATGTACTGACTGGAACTATGAGCTGAACTTCCCAGCTGTTATCAGGCAACTGAACCATCCTACCACAACTAAAGAGCAGTCCTGAACTACGAAGATAGACACAAAATCTGCAGGTCGGACAGCATTTCTGGAGAAAAGGAATAGGTGACGTTTCTAGTCGAGACCCTTCTTTGGTTTCATCCAGCGTTGGCAGTTCCTTCCTACCCATCTGAACTACTATCTACCTAATTGGTGACCCATGGACTATCTATGATCAGACTTTATACAATACAATACAATACAACGTTTATTTGTCACATTGCACAAAAAGTGCAAGTGAAATGATACGTTTACTGGCTTTAACTTGCACTAAACGTTATTCCCTTATCATGCATCTGTACACTGTGAATGGCTCGATTGTAATCATGTATTGAGTTTCTGCTGATTGGTTTACACACACCAAAAGCTTTTCACTGTACCTCTGTACACATGACAATAAACTGAACTTTATAGAACGTGCAAGTGGTGTTGGTATCCCCCTGTGTCTCCCAGGTGGCAGTACGTTTGTGTGCTGCATTCAAAAAGTAGCTTCAGAGAACAATTGAGGTGAATTGTATGGATGATACCAACTGCAGTCATGGTACAATGGTGGAGGAGGGAATGAACATTTTGATTGAATGCTTTATCCTAGATGGCTTTCTTTACCATGCTCCCCGGATAGTGTGTACAGTTTGGAGACACAAAGTACAACAGATGTCTAAAACTGGACCAAAAGAGGGGCGGCACAGTGTCGCAACGGAAGAGCTGCTGCCTCGCAGTGCCAGAGACCCAGGTTCGATCCCGACTACGGTACGGGTGCTGTCTGTACGGAGTTTGTTCGTTCTCCCCGTGATCATGTCGGTTTTCTCCAGATGCTCCGGTTTCCTCCCACACTCCGAACACATACAGGTTTGTAGGTTAATTATCTTCGGTAAAAATCGTAAATTGTCCCTAATGTGTAGAATAGGGGATTGTTGGTCAGTGCAGAGTCGGCAGAGCGAGGGGCCTATTTCTGCGTTGTAACTTTAAAATAAACTAAAAAACACCCAGACCGAAGAACTCAGTGGGTCAGCAGCATATTGTGTGTGTGTGTGTGTGTGTGTGTGTGTGTGTGTGTGTGTGTGTGTGTGTGTGTGTGTGTGTGTGTGTGTGTGTGTGTGTGTGTGTGTGAGAGTGTGTGTGTGTGTGCGTGTGTGTGTGTGTGTGTGTGTGTGTGTTTGTGTGTGTGTGTGTGTGTGTGTACACCTGTGTGTGTGTGTGGGGGGGAGAGAGGGTGAGGAATTGTTGAGGCTTTGACAACATCCTACACCTAGGCTGTTTCGCTACATTTTGATGCATTTAAAGCGTGGAACATGAATTTACTTGCTTATTATTTATTTAATATTCGCATTCTTTTGCACTATCTAAAAAAAAAAGATTTGTGAGTGGAGCCTACTCTTTTTTAGTTGTTGTAGAGGTTTCTGCCTTTGTATTATTGTGCTGATTTTTTACAAAATTGAAGTCTTATTGCTCTGCCCACATATTTCCATCCATAAAATATGGTTTAATATCCTCGCCCTGCTGGAAATTGCCTCTGTTCTTGTGGTAAACATCAGAGAAATAGTGTGAAAGCTGAAATGTAGGACAATCTATCCATATTATACACAAGCAACTCTCAGCGGGACTTCAGGATGCATGATTGTGAAGAATCTTGAGATATTTTCCATACTTGAAGTATAATCGTTATCTCCCAAAATGTTTTTTCAAAAAATTGGACTCAGACATTACAAATTTTATATGGAATTATAAATCCCATAGAATACAAATAGCACACCTTAATAAACGAAAAGAGTTGGGGGGTCTAGCGCTCCCTAATTTTATGTATTATAATTGGGCAGTAAATATTAAAAATATGATTCACCTGCTGGACAATTCTGCCCAGCAGGCAGACTGGATGGTAATGGGAAAAGGGGACTGCTCCCCGAGTAATATAGGAGCGACCATCCTCTCACCAATAAATTTGAATAATAAAAATTATAATAAAAATCCAATTATACATAGCACAATTAGAAGATGGAAACAAATAAAACAGAATCTAAAATTAAGAAACCTATCTCTTTTAATACCAATAGTCAATAATCCATTGTTTAAACCATCAATCATAGACAAATCATTTATACAATGGGAAAGAATGGGAATCAAAACGCTCGGAGATCTGTATGAATTGGGAAAATTACTATCATTTCAACAACTACAACTGAAATATATTTTGAAAAATAATCAATATTTTAAATATCTTCAAATTCGTGATTATCTGAAAAAACACATAAAAGACTATCATAATATGCCTTCCAACTTACTGGATGAAGCAATGAAGACAAAGGCGGAATCAGCTAATCTAATATCGTACCTATATAATACCATTTTAAACATAGAAATACCCACAACAGATGGAATTAGACGAGACTGGGAACAAGAATTAGTTATAAAAATTTCAAAAGAGAGCTGGGATAATCATTTACTACAGGTGCATAAATGTTCGATCAACGTACGACATACACTCATCCAATTCAAAACATTACATAGATTATATTATTCAAAAACTAAATTAAATAAAATCTTCCCTAATGTTTCACCAATCTGTGATAAATGTCTGTGTCAAGAAGCTACCATAGCGCATTCTTTTGTTTTTTGTACAAAAATCCAAACATTCTGGAATGAAATATTCGACATCTTTACAAAATTAATCAAAATAAAACTGGTACCAAAACCAGAATGGATTATTTTTGGAATATCGGAAGGTAACCCTGAACTAAACGTGTTTCAGAAGAATTTATTCAATTACGGGCTAATAATTGGGAAAAAAGCTTATACTTAAAATCTGGAAAAATGCGCCCACACCAACAATAAAAATGTGGATATCAAATATGTTTGAAACATTACATCTGGAAGAGATGAGATTCCTCTTAGCAGGCAAAGCAGACCAATTCCAAAAGACGTGGTCTATGTTTCTGGACCTATTACAAGTATGAGGTGCAATAGTAATTTAAAAAATAAATAAATAAATAAATGGTATCAGGACCTGGTAACGGGAGGTAAAACAACAAAAACAGACTTGGTTGGTAGTCCCCTTTCTGCAGAGTTTAATGTTATAATAGAGCGATTGTTCCTACTTTCTTTTTCTTTCTTTTCTAGGGTCTACTTTCTCACTTTACTTCCTTCTCTAACTTCTTTTCTAAGGGGCTTTCTTTTCCCAACACTCTTGCACTGCACGACTCTTGCGCACTTTCTTTACTTTCCTTCTATCTTTTTCTTACAGCTCAAAAAAAATGAAGCGGTACAAAAAATGTATTAAGATATATGTGTTGTGTAGTATTGCAATTTACCGTACTTCTAATAAAAATAAAATTTAAAAAAAAAAGAAAAAAAAAAGAAGTATAATCGTAATACAAGTTACTGTCGTCTAAACTTTAAGACCAACTTTTAGAAACTCTTTTTTGGTGCATATTATTCTCAAAACCATTTTAACTGAAGTATAAGGAAGTAGAAGTAAAATATTTTGTAAAACACCTAAATGGATGCCTGTACAAACATGATGACATACAGACATGCAATTGCTGCTTATCAACGAGAACAATTCTGCTTATAGTGACTATTGCAGAGGAAAGAAGCTACTTTTAAAGTTCTCAATTTCCAGTCAATTGGACCTTATTATTTCAGTGGTTGGGAAATGCTGCCATTTGTATTGGTGATGCATTGTTATATGCATCATGCTGCCCCTCGAGAACATTTAGTGCCTATTGTCCATTTGTAAAGCCTCATTTCCATTCCATGCTCGGCAATTATTCAATGGCCAAGGAGAAGAGTGATCTTCCTTTGAACAGGTTCTTTCCGGCGGCTGTCACTCTACTCAACAACGTACCTCGGTGACTGCCAATCACCACCCCCCCCCCCCCCCCCCCGGACATTTATTATTATTTATTCAAATCGTTTGCTATGTCGCTCTTCCAGGGAGATGCTAAATGCATTTCGTTGTCTCTGTACTGTACACTGACAATGACAATTAAAAGTGATCTTCCTTTGTTGGAGAGCTAGTTAACTCTCCTTGAAACGGCTTCTTGACAGTATGATTGGAGATGGACCTTTCCCACCAAGACATACATTTGTGTTAAACCCGATCGTCCGATTCATGAGTCGAGGAAAACTGTGGCATTGCAGGTGGATAGACGCAGAAAGCTGGAGTGACTCAACGGGTCAGACAGCATCTCTGGAGAAAAGGAATAGTTGACGTTTCGGATCGAGACCCTTCTTAGGAACCTTTCATCTGAAGAAGGGTCTCGATCCAATACGTCACCTATTCCTTTTCTCCAGAGATGCTGTCTGACCCGCTGAGTCACTCCAGCTTTTTTATGTCTATCTTTGATTTAAACCAGCATCTGCAGTTCCTTTCTACAAATATTGCAGGTGGATGCTCATTATTGTCAGGATCCTTTTTACCCTGTAGAATGAAGGAACTGCAGATACTGGTTAACAAAAGAAGACACAAAGTGTTCATAAGTTCATAAGTGATATGAGCAGAATTGCACCATTCAGCCCATCAAGCCTACTCCACCATTCAATCATTGCTGTTCTGTCTTTCCCTCTTAACTCCATTCTCCTGCCTTCTCCACATAACCTCTGATGGGTGCCATGTGATCCAGGAATGCTGCCTGACCTGCTGAGTTACTCCAGCACTTTATGTCCTTTATACTCTGTGCCATGTTATCCACGGAAATGTGAAATATTCCTAGTGGTACAATGATCCATACAGGACAAACCAACATAAATTCTTCAATTTCTCTATTGACAAATTGTGCCATTTTAGTGAAATTGTTCATCTTTTTTTATAAGACTTGCACACCTTTCTCTGATCTTAGGTTGATGAACTGCATTACTAGTCAGAATGAGTCTCTATTCTACGCTGGGAAAGCAAAAAATCTATTTGTGTAACCAAGGTGGTGTAAATGTTGCACTTTCTAGGCCCTTGGCAGTAAGGCAGAAATGGTGGAACAATAATGTAGCTGTTGGATTGACATAACTCACACACCGTGAATAGGATCCAAAGATTTTTATTAGTAATTCAGCATTTGTAACTTCACCATACGTAACGTAACAGCTCAAGACTGGGAGAGAAAGTGGAAAAAAGGCTTTCTATTAAACCTGTGGGCGGAGCCAAAGTATGATTCATAACATGAGTGACTGATCTACATCCTCCCTCTTAAAGAATTAAATGTGAATACAAAACTATTGAGTAAATAAGGCATGCATAGTGAATGATAATAAGCTTGAGGGAAGTCAAGCTTACTTTACGATGGGCTTCCAAGCACGACCAGCATGTGTGTGATATAAACCATTCCCCTTTTTATAGGGGGTGCCGTCCTGTGCGGTATGGCTGCCCAGCCTGCAGCTGTTAGTTTTTCACTCTTTTTTTATTTTTAGTGAGTTTTAGTGTTTTGTTTTGGAGCTATAGTTTTTTTTATGTGGGGGGGGTTTGGGGGGGGGGGGGGGGGGGGGGGGGGAAACAATTTTTCTGGGTCCCTACCTGGTCGGAGAGGCAGCTTTTCTCCGGGCAGCACCGTCGGCCCGTCCTCACGGCCTACCAGCGGGCCTGGTGCGGCGTTTCCTGAGGGGACTGCCCAGTACCTCGGCTTTGCCGGCGGCACAGCGCTGGAGCGCTATCGCGGCGCGGAGCAGGCGATGCCTTGCCGGGTCGCCACGCTGGAACTCCGGTGAGCTGAAGACCGCCGAGTAAAACATCGCTGCATTACTGTGGAGCGGCCAGCTGCGGGCGGCGGCGCCGAGCTTAACATCGGGAGCCTGGGATCTCTTGCTGAGATCGCCAGTGGTGAAGCTCCTTCCGGAGCGGCCCTGTTGGCTTCGGAAGCCGCGGTCTCCGGTAAGGGAAGCGGCCGTTCCAGGTGTCCCAAACTGCCGTGAAGATTCTCCCGACGCCGGAGCACCATCACCCGGCGAGAACGGCCTGGAACATCGGGCCTCCGTAAAGGCAAATGTGGAGGCCTCAATTGGCCCGACTATGGGTGGACATGGGATGGAGACTGGACTTTGTGCCTCTCCTCATAACGGGAACCATTGTGGGGGGATGTTTTTAGGTTTAAATTTCTTTATTATTGTTAGGTCTGTATTCTTTCTTTATGTGCTGCATTGGCAAGAAGCATTTCACTACACCTAGGTGTATGTGACCAATAAAATAACCTTTGAACCTTTCTTTCCCACCGTTGACTGAGTTGGTGGTACATTTGGTGGTGGAGATTGAAACGGCATTCCCGGTGACGAAACAGGGAACTTTGGTTCAGGTGGAGGAGGCGTCTCCATTGGCAAAGTAACCATTTCAGAAACAGGTTGTTGTGCTGGTACAGGCGGGCCAATGCCGCTGGACGTGGATGGAAGTACACTTGTACGGTCAGGATAATACGGAGGTAGAGCTGGCTCATTCGCAGGCAGGATATGGTGTCTGTTACATCTGCAGGTGCCACCATCAGCATTGCCAAATATGAGTGCAGCTCAGTTCCAGAAATCACACCGACACAGTCGTGACCTTTGTCGGTTTGCAAACGAACCACCTGCCCCTCGATTAATGGTGGCAGCGGTCTGCTTGTTTTGGCATACCACTGTTTTTGAATGTCATGCTTTTGTTGCAGCCTGGACTGGACTTCCGATGGTGGGACCACCTGCGGGATTAAAGGGCCTGTCCCACTTACGCGACCTTTACAGGCACATTACTGCCGGCACCCGTGATAGGTCGCCAAAGTTTTCAACGTGTTGAAAATTCAGCGGCGACCAGAAAGACGCTACGACTCTTTGGTGACCTCTCATGACCATAGAAGACCTCCTACGACCATACAGGCAACCCCGACTCTTTGGTGACCTCTCATGACCATAGAAGACCTCTCATGACCGTACAGCCTATATGATGGAGGCGAGCGACTGTAAGGCACTGTCAGCTACAGTATGGGCAACCAGGTCCTCCACACAGGACGAGGGAATAAAAGTCATCGTCATTATTACAAAGTCGTCATCCAGTCAGGGCGGACCCTCGCAGGTGTTTCGGGGAACATGCAGAGGGTGTCAGCCAGGTGCATATCCACACCACATTTGTAGGTCAGAACAATGTCATACTTTTGAAGTTGAAGCAACATCCGTTGAAGGCGTCCTGGAGAGGCATGAATCAGATTGTTAGAGTGGGGGCCATGTCCCAAGATTTTAGCATGAGCATCAGCCATTTCAGCAATGCGACAGCGGTTTCCAGCAGTCTCCAGAGTGGGTTCAGTATCGTGTAGCAGCTCATCACGTAACTTATCATTGGGAATACCATAGACCAGACGGTCACGAACTAGGCTGTCACATAAGTCGCTAAAGGCACATCTACTGGCAATGTGTTTCAAAGCACTAACGTATGTTTCAACAGGTTCGCCATGTCTTTGGCTTTGCGAAAAAAAAAATGTCTTTCCATTACGAGATTAGTACGTAACTCACATAACTGTCGGAATTTGTTGAGCAGGCAGTCGGGGTCCCAGGATGGACTCAGCGGGAGCAATCTGGACACCAGCCAGATCAAATCTTCATAATGAAATCTTCTGGCACGCCGAGCAGCTCTGTTGCCTGCTAGGTTGAGGAGAATAGAGGCACGAACATCAGGAGCAGCAGCCGGATGAGTGGCGTGTATATAAATGGTGAAATCTTCTTCAAATATGCACCACCGTTTGGCAAGGTCATCGTCAAACACCAAAGGTTCTGGTTTTCTGAGAGAAGAGGCCATGGTAAAACATATACTGGACAAAAAAAACAAACTAAAATAAATGCAATAGAATTAGTCAAGAAGTGAGTCTGAGTTTTATGACACCATGTTGGATTGACATAACTCACACACCGTGATGAGGATCCAAAGACTTTTATTAGCAATTCAGCATAGGTAACTTCATCTTAACATACAGCTCAAGATTGAGAGAGAAAGGGGAAAAGGCAGAGCCACAGTATGACATAACATGAGTGACACTGATCTATAGTAGCCAAACTCTTTTGCCCTCTCGTTGAGTCAAATCATTTTATCCTCTCTGCATTTTGGATACGATAGTTGGATTTAGGGAAATTTAAGATAGGCATATGGATAAGAAGGGAATGGAGGGATATGGATGAAGATAGACACAAAATGCTGCAATAACTCAGCGAGACAGACAGCATCTCTGGATAGAAGGTTTGGATGACATTTTGGGTTGAGACCCTTCTTCAGACTGATGGATATGGATGATGTGCAGGCAGATAAAAGATGGTCTTGGCATTGTATTTGACACATCATTGAGGGCTGAAGGGCTTGTTCTTGTGATGCACTGTTCTATGTTCTATTAAACAACCAAACACACAGAATGTTACAGACATGCTGGCAATTTGAGTAAATGATTTAGTTCAATCTGTATCCTTCTTGCTGAGGATTGGAGAGAAAAAAACAATTATTTAGTGTAGTTTAGTTTAGTTCAGTTCAGTTCAGTTCAGTTCAGTTCAGTTTAGTTTTGTTTCATTAAGAGATACAGCGCGGAAACAGGCCCTTCGGCCCACCGGGTTGCGCTGACCAGCGATCACCCCACATATTAACACTATCCCACACACACCAGGGACAACTTTTACATTTACCAAGCCAATACCTGTACGTCTTTGGAGTGTGGGAGGAAACCGAAGATTTCAGAGAAAATCCACGCAGGTCACGGGAGGAACGTACAAACATCCGTACAGACAGCACCCGTAGTCGGGATCGAACCCGGGTCTCTGGCACTGCATTAACTGTAAGGTAATAACTCTACCGCTGCGCCACCGTGCCCACCATTTGCGATGCATTCCGTACCAGAATATCCTTCTTACACAACAATGCATTCTTCTGACATGGGAGGATAAAGAATTTGAATTCAGTTTTGAGCTAGAGAGAAAATCCAGTATATTACATGGTTTATATAATGGTACTGTCAAAGATACCAGGCAGCCAGATATCTCTTGCAATACACCCTGTTTAGCTTAGTTTATTGTCACATGTACCGAGGTACAGTGAAAAGATTTTGTTGCATGCAAACCAGCCAACGGAAAGACCATACATGGTTACAATTCAGCCATCCACAGGATACAGATACATGATAAAGGTAGTTATTTTTAGTGTAAGATAAAGTCCAGTAAAGACTGATTAAAGATAGTCCGAGGGTCTCCGATGAGTTAGATGGTAGCTCAGGAGCGCTCTCTAGTTGTTGAAATTTGTTTTGTCTGGTATGTTATCTATGACTACTATGTTTTCAGGACTGTTATGCTGCTGAAAGTAAGAATGTTATTGTTCAGTTGTCAGTACATATGACTAAACTCTCTCGATGATCTTGATACATATACTATAGAATCTCAGATTGCAAATTAAGGCCATTCGGTCATGTTGCATGTGCAGTAACCTTCTGGTAATTTTGGTCATTGTATTTTTTTCAGTTAATATACAAAAGCAAATCTACCAGGCTGATAATTTCATGAATGCCATAGACATCAGAATTTGCGATGCCATTAAAAACTTCAGTTCAAAGCAGCAGAAGTGACATTTTCAAACCCTTATTTATCATTTTTATGAATCACTACATTAAGTCCTTTCAATATAAGGGATATTGTGCCAAGAATATTACGACGTGTTTGGATGAAAATAAATGGGATGATATATGGAACTGTGAAACACAAAAATAATCATTGTGCTTATATTGCAGGCAGCAAGTTTTTGCTGAACAAATTATATGCTTGGATATTTCTTTTATCAAGCTACATATGCCCATGTATTATGGGGGCAGGTTTATATCTGAATTAAGTACTAGATTAATCTGTGATTTATTGTTTGATGAGATCCAAGTTACCTAATGGGTTCTGCGGCTAGATGTCCCAAAAGGCATTGTTAAAATACTTTAGAATTAAGTGATAAAACAAATCCATTGCAAACTTGTGGAAATTGAAACATGGTCTTTCCCGAGTTAATTATTATTTAAATTGCTCATGCTATTCTTTTTTTCTTCCGATCATTTTGCGATGAATACAATGATGATTTATTTCACCAGACTCTTACAAAATGTTCTATGGCTATTGAAGATGTTTTTCAGTGTGTTTATGACGTAAATGAATGAGACCAGGTACTCAGGTTTCCTTGCACATCCCAAAAACGTGCCAGCTTGCAAATTAATTGAGCTCCGGAAATTGCTCCTAATGCGTAGAGAGTGGTTGAGAAAGTTCATCAGCTGGAGAAATGGGACTGGTGAGAATGGGAGATCAATGGTTGGTGTGGACCCAGTGGCCAGAAAAACTGTTTCCATGCTGTATCTTTGAATCAATCGTGCCAGGACTTATAGAGGCACAGAGTGATACAGTGTGGAAACAGGCCCCTTGCTCAACTTGCCCACACCGGCCAACATGTTCCAGCTACACTAATCCCACCTTGCCTGCACTTGGTCCATATCCCTCCAAATTTGTCCTATCCATGCACCTGTCTAACTGTTTCTTAAACCTTGGGATAATCCCAGCCTCAACCAGGTGGATTGATTTTCAAAGATTGACACAAAATGCTGGAGTAATTCAGCGGGTCAGGAGGCATCGCTGGAGAAAGAAATTGTGACATTTTGGGTCGGGACCTTTTTTCAAACTGAAAGTTAGGGGTGGGATGCGGAAGGGAGGTGAATAGCTCGAGGTGAGAAAAGATCAGGAGCAATCAGGGCCAGCCACAAATGGCCTCAGGCAGGGTGATGAAAGGTAGATCAAGAAGATATGATATAACCATATAACCATATAACAATTACAGCACGGAAACAGGCCATCTCGGCCCTACAAGTCCGTGCCGAACAACTTTTTTTCCCCTTAGTCCCACCTGCCTGCACTCATACCATAACCCTCCATTCCCTTCTCATCCACATGCCTATCCAATGGATTTTTAAATGATACCAATGAGGGATGCCTCCACCATGTCACTGGAGCTCATTCCACACCGCTTACTCTTTAAAGAAGTTCCCCCTCATATTATGTAAACTTCACTGCTGGATCTTAAGTCTGTCCTCTTGTTTGAATCTTCCCTATTCTCAAAGGGAAAAGCTTGTGACATGACTTGTCCCCTCTCATCATTTTAAAGACCTCTATCAAGTCCCCCCTTACCTTCTGCGCTCTAGAGACTAAAGACCTAATTTATTCAACCTGATCTCTGTAAACCAAGGGAAGTAAGGTGAATGTGAAAGAGAATTCATCAACAAGGGGGTAAGATAAATTACTAAATTAAAACATCAAGAGAGAATTGGAATGCCACCAGCAGATATTAAGCTGCTATGCAAAACCTTGTGACTGCTTCCATCTCATTTACTTATTCTCAGAGCACAATCACAAGGATTTTTAACAGATTTCTGGGACAACTGCAATTGTCATCAACAATTCAGCCACCATGTTGGAAGCCACCAGCAGATCAATGCTATGAAAGTTCCTGCTTAACCACATTGTAAGAGCACAATCACAAGGACTTAGCAGAAAGGACATCTTTGTTTTTTCAGGATAAGCAGGCATGGACGATGAAACTGGCCTTGCCGATATTGATCCTAAGCCAAGGGCAGTCTCTTTGACCAAGTATTCAGAAATTGGATTAGTTCTGCCTTCTGGCTGGAAGGGATAACAAATTGGAAATGGAGGATGCAGAATCAGAAAGAGAAGAAAATATGTTTAGTTTAGTTCAGTTTAGTTTGGAGATATAGTGTGGAAACAGGAAATTCGGCCAACCGTGTCCATGCCAACTAGCGACCACCCATACACTAGTTCTATCCTAGGGACAATTTACAGAAGCCAATTAACCTACAAACTTGCACGTATTCGGAGTAACCTGCAGCACTAAGAGAAAACCCATGCGGTAACTAGGAGAACATACAAACTCCATATAGACAACACCTGTAGTCAGGATCGAACCGTTTTCTGACGTTATAAGGCAGCAACTCTACCACTGCACCACTATGCCCCAACATCTTTTTTATACTTAGAATTCAGGGAAGATTTAAAGAAGATTTAATTCCTTTAGGAATTCATAGGAATGATAAAGCTTGACAGAATGTTTCTTTAAGAGGAAGTTTCTTCGGATGGGTGAGCGTGGAATGCAGTCCCAGGATAAAGGCTGTCCATTTTAAAATGATGGTTCCTTCTCTCAAAGGGTTGTGGCTCTCTGGAATTCTCCTCCCCAGAAATCTGAGGAGGCTAGGCTACATATAATCAAGAATGTGATATATTTGTAGACTCCAGCAATATGAAGACAGGTGAATGTTGTAGCAACCATGAACTCATTGGAAATGGGGAGTGGGCTCGAGGGACTGCATGATCCACTCCTGCTCTTGTGTCTGATGTCACAATCTTGTACACATTGCTCTGACCAATTGTTCTCTTCATCAATAAATGAAGGATTTAACACTAAATGAAAATACACAAATAAACAGTTTTGATGTAGATCTTTTCATACTTTTCTGAAGAACTACCAGTTTGGAGAACCTTTCAAGAGCAACTAATTTAATGTGTAAAAAGAACATTGTGGCACACTGGTAGAACGGTAGAGCTTTACAGCGCCAGAGACCTGTAAGAGTTCGATCCTGCCATCGGTTGCTCTTTGTATAGAGCTTGCAAGTTATACCTTTGACCTCGTGGGTTTTCTCCAGATGCTCCGGTTTCCTCCCACATCCCAAAGTCATGTGTGTTAGCAAGTTACTCGGTCTCTGTAAATTGCCCCTGGTGTGTAGTGGGATATCTACTGATTAAATGGGCGGCATGGACTCGATGGGAAAATGGTCAATTTCCATACAGTATCTCAAGACTACAATCAATGTATATTTACTGCATTTGCACAAACTACTTTCAACATACACACTTTGAGGTTGGGGAAGCTTATCCTGGGGATGTACAGGAAGCAACAAAGGGTTACATGCATTGCAGATAAGAAGGGAACTATATGTGAGGGCGGAATTGGCTATTTGTAACTTGGGGCAAAATAACCTTCCAGGTGGGGCCCGCTGGGACCCAGACGGGGCGGCACGGTGGCGCAGGGGTAGAGTTGCTGCCTTACAGCGCTTGCAGCACCGGAGACCTGGATTAGATCCCGACTACGGGTGCTGTCTGTGTGGAGTTTGTCCATTCTCCCCGTGACCGCATGGTTTTTCTCCCACAGCTTCGGATTCATCCCACATTCCAAAGATATACAGGTTTGTAGGTTAATTGGCTTGGTATATCTGTAACAAATTGTCCCTAGTATTTGTAGGATAGTGTTAATGTGCGGGGATCACTGGTCGGTACGAAGGGCCTGTTTCCGTGTTGTATCTCTAAACTAAACTAAACTAAACTAAACTAAACTATACTAAACACTTACTATCTAAAAACCCCATAGGGATTGATATCATGACCCAAGACAATGAACAATTTGCAGATAAACAGAAAACAAGCATTGCCGAGTAGACCACTGGCTCTAGGCTCATTGCTGCACTGAGCACCACAGCATGAGGCCCACAACAAAGAATAGGATATATTTCTTTGGGGATTCAAATCTTAGATGTAGGTGGATCCTGAAAGGTTCTGGTTTTGGTATAACCCAAGCTAACACTGTTCTTCCCTCAGGCACAGCAACATAAAAATCAAATTTGTTTGAATCCAGAAGCCATGGCTAAAGTTTACAGATAAAATATATATATTTTTTTTCATACTTGCTTTGTAGGTTGCTGCACTGCACTGCACATTGGGAAGGGCTTCTCTCCCACCAGCTTTACAGTTCACTTCTCCTCTCCTCTCCTTTCTCGCACTCTTTTGTCTCCTTTTCACCTAGACCGTCACGTACTTCATCCATTTGCCGATCAAACCACCCTCACATGTATCAACCTATCACTTACCCGACTTTTCCTGCTCCCGCCTCTCTTCCCCAGCGTTCTCCCTCTCACTCCAATCAGTCGGATGAACGATCCTGACCCAAAACAACGACTATCCATTCTCTCCAGGTGCTGCCTGAGCCATTGGGTTCCTCCAGAACCTTGTGTTTTCGACCATAAGACCATAAGACCTAGGAACAGAATTAAGGGCCTGCCCCACTTTCACGGCCTAATTCACGACCTTTTTTACTCGTGGACTTTTGTCATCATGCCAGAAAAATGCCCCGACCTACTTGATGCTACGAGTACCAACGACTAACATCACGACCTACGTACACCCTACCTATGACCTCCTGCGACCTTGTGACGACCATGCTGCGAGTATGAGTCAAGGGCAAACTCGGCAGAGGTCGTGAATTAGGTTGTGGAAGTGGGACAAGCCCTTTAGACCACAGAGCCCATCGATTCTGCTCTGCCATTCGATTATGGCTGACCTATTTTTCCCTCTCAGCCCCATTTTTTTGTCCTCTCTCCGTAACATAGAAACATAGAAACATAGAAAATAGGTGCAGGAGTAGGCCAATCGGCCCTTCGAGCCTGCACCGCCATTCAATATGATCATGCCTGATCATCCAACTCAGTATCCCGTACCTGCCTTCTCTCCATACCCTCGGATCCCCTTAGCCACAAGGGCCACATCTAACGCCCTCTTAAATGTAGCCAATGAACTGGCCTCAACTACCTTCTGTGGCAGAGAATTCCACAGATTCACCACTCTCTGTGTGAAAAATGTTTTCCTCATCTCGGTCCTAAAGGATTTCCCCCTTATCCTTAAACTGTGACCCTTTGTTCTGGACAAGCCCTATTTATATCAACGTTTATATTAAATGTGTATATATTTATATCATGGTATATGGACACATCTATCTGTTTTGTAGTAAATGCCTACTATGTTCTGTGTGCTTAAGCAAAGCAAGAATTTCATTGTCCTATACAGGGACACATGACAATAAACTCACTTGAACTTGGACTTGACTTCCCCAACATCGGGAACAATCTTCCTGCATCTAGCTGGTCCAACCCCTTAAAAATTTTGTATGTTTCTATAAGAGCAACATTTGGTGCTCCCACTAATCAAGGACCTATAGGGCCTGAACCAATTAGACGATTTTTTTGATGACTGCTGGCAACTGTCACAGTGGTAGTAGGTCGCCGATAAAGTGGCAACTGGACCCCCTCCACGACAATGTCCACAACAACCTACCACCTAGTCAACACCGGCGACCCAATCATCGTGACTTACGACGTCCACCTGTAAAGGTTTGTGTTGATTTCAAACAGATAATAACACAAAATTAGTAATAAGCATTAAATTCTTTATTTCACACAGGCAGGTGTGCCAGTAAACTCTTACAGTATGTAAAATACAGACTATAGATTCACTCTATACCACACAAAGAGGTAATGTCCAATCAGATATATTTACACCCCAATAATCAGCAATTCAGCATTACTTTATCTTACAGAGCATTGTACAGCCTCTTGCCTGTTAGGATTGACAGGTTCTTCCGAGAGTGGAAAGGTTAGCCCATATATGGTTATGCTGGAGAAGCTGTTTTCTGCAGATCATTTTTTCCCCCTTGTTGATGCGCATTATAATCTTGTAGAGTAAAGAGTGTGAGTCAATTGTCTGAACATTCTCCTGATGTTTATATCATAGAGGAAAACATTCATGTGTTTGTGCTGTTATCTTGCTAGTGTTAAGGAAGAAGGGCGAAAACATTTTTGTTCTTCTGTAGCCTTGCCAGTGCAACCAAAGTCAACCTACATCCACCCATGACAAACTACGCCAAGCAAACCCTGTCGGCAACAATGGAAGACATAGAAACATAGAAACATAGAAATTAGGTGCAGGAGTAGGCCATTCGGCCCTTCGAGCCTGCACCGCCATTCAATACGATCATGGCTGATCATCCAACTCAGTATCCCGTACCTGCCTTCTCTCCATACCCTCTGATCCCCTTAACCACAAGGGTCACATCTAACTCCCTCTTAAATATAGCCAATGAACTGGCCTCAACTACCCTCTGTGGCAGAGAGTTCCAGAGATTCACCACTCTCTGTGTGAAAAATGTTTTTCTCCTCTCGGTCCTAAAGGATTTCCCCTTTATCCTTAAACTGTGACCCCTTGTCCTGGGCTTTCCCAACATCGGGAACAATCTTCCTGCATCTAGCCTGTCCAACCCCTTAAGAATTTTGTAAGTTCCTATAAGATACCCCCTCAATCTTCTAAAATCTAGCGAGTACAAGCCGAGTCTATCCAGTCTTTCTTCATATGAAATTCCTGACATCCCAGGAATCAGTCTGGTGAACCTTCCCTGCACTACCTCTATGGCAACAATGTCCTTCCTCAGATTTGGAGACCAAAACTGTACGCAATACTCCAGGTGTGGTCTCACCAAGACCCTGTACAACTGCAATAGAACCTCCCTGCTCCTATATTCAAATCCTTTTGCTATGAAAGCTAACATACCATTCGCTTTCTTCACTGCCTGCTGCACCTGCATGCCTACCTTCAATGACTGGTGTACCATGACACCCAGGTCTCGCTCCATCTCCCCTTTTCCTAATCGGCCACCATTTAGATAATAGTCTTTCCTGTTTTTGCCACCAAAATGGATAACCTCACATTTATCCACATTATACTGCATCTGCCAAACATTTGCCCACTCACCCAGCCTATCCAAATCACCTTGCAGTCTCCTAGCATCCTCCTCACAGCTAACACTGCCCCCCCAGCTTAGTGTCATCCGCAAACTTGGAGATATTGCATTCAATTCCCTCGTCCAGATCAAGAACGGTACCTGTCGCTGGTTGACGTAGGTAGTCGCCAATGGAATTCACCAAAGTCAGCACCCGCCAGCAACCAACGTCACCTGGTGACAATGTGGCGACAATCTACGACAGCACCTACAACAGGGGAAGACAAGCTGCGTCAAGCCCACAGTCGCAGAAATGTTTTGAACATTTCAAAATCCAGCAGCGACCAGAAAACGTTACGACTCTTTAGGTGAGGAGACTACTCACAACCTTACAGGCGTCACCCTGCAACCATGTAAAAACATCCTAGTCACCTGTAGTCGCCTTTAGAAGTACCCTATAACTTGGCCTCCACTGCTCACATGAAGCTTTCCTATTAATTCTATAGACTCACCACCCTCTGGCTAAAGAAATTCCCCCTCATCTCCATTCTAAAGGGATGTGTTTTCATTATGAGGCTGTACCCTCTGGTCCTCGACTGTCCCACGAGTGGAAACATCCTCTCCACATCCATTTGATCCAGGCCTTTCGTTATTTGGTAGGTTTCAATGAGATCCCCTCCACCATCCTTCTGAACTCCAGTGAGTAGAGGCCCAGAGCCTTCAAACGCTCTTCATCATTCTCGTAAAGCTCCTCTGGACCCTCTGCAATGCCAGCACATCCTTCCTCAGACATGGTTTTGCTCAAGATTCCAGCATCTGCAGTGTCTTAAACCTCCATAAGGGCCACTGTGCCTATCCCACGATACGCTTGAGAAGGCTGATGAAACCATCTGAGGTATGGGAATAAGGTGTTGACACATTAGATTTTAGATGTGTTGTCTCGATTACATTTACAATACCCAGAGAATCCTTGGATTTACATCCAAATTCTCACATGGGACCACAGTTTATCCCAGATCACTGTGCAAGTACCAGAGAAAAGAATTCTCAGAAGGAAGGGGAAATATTTCAAAGCTAACTAGCCACCTTGGATCCTTTCTCCTTTTAGCACACACTTCATGAGTTGTGTTGCCAGAAATGTGTGAGCAACTTGTCTGCTTTTTACATCACAATGATTTGGTGCAGTGTGTTGCAAAAATTTAAATAGAAAGGGCAAATGATGGAATAAACCAATCTCATTGTTGTTTTAATGCAAAAGCACATCAGGATACAAAATAGCAGCCAGTTTTAAGCATTTGTGCCTTTGACCTGCTCTCTAACAAGGCTCTTCCACAGTTCTGATCGAGTCTTTTTTATTTCACTAATGTGGCCAACAGAGTCTTTTTTATTTCACTAATGATTGACCTCCTATGTATTTCCACTACTTTCCAGCATTTGGCCCATATCCCTCCAAACCCATCCTACCCATGTACCTGTCCAAATGTTTCTTAAATTCAGATGCCTCAGATTCAGATTTGGCAGCTCGTTCCATTCAGATATCACCTTTTTTAATTGTCATTGTCAGTGTACATCTTACAGAGACAACAAAATGCTGGATTTAGCATCTCCCTTGAAGAAATAGCGACATAGCAAACGATTTGAATAAAGAAGGAAAAGGGGAGGAGGAGGAGCCCGAGGGCGGGCGGATAGGAGGGTGGGAGGAGGGGGGGGGGAAGGGGGGGCAAGGGTGATTGGGGAATTCATGTCACCGACGGTCCCCACGAATTGTTGAGTATGTTGGCAATTGTACCTGACCTCAATGAGTTGAAGTTGAGGTTGGTTATTTGGCAGCTCGTTCCATATACGTATCACCTTTTGCCCCTCGTGTTCCTATCAAAGCATCCCCCCCCCCCCACCGTCTTTGCGGAAGGCACATGGGGGGAGATGGGAAGATGTTCGAGTGGTAGGGTCTTGGAGGTGGCGGAAACCTATGTTGTACTGGCTGGTGGGGTGGTTCTTGGTTCGAGTTGGTTACGGGGTATGGATGAGGCCCTGGTTCTCCCCTGCTCTGGGTAAAACAACTTGTGTTTACCCTTATACTGCTCCATAAGATCACCCTCTCATCGTCCTGCACTCCAAGGAACAGTCCTGGCCTGCTCAACCTCTCCCTATAGCCCAGGACTCTCGAGCCCTGGCAACATCTTAGTTTGTTTTATTTTCATTTTGTTGCGTTTTCCAAGCATGTCTGTGTATAACCTTGAATTACCATTTAGGAAATTTTCTGCTCATGTTATTTCACATCATATTCCACCAAGGGACTCACCACAACAGAGCTGTTGATGCTTTGGAGTCTATGAACGTGCTCAAGTTTAGTTTTACTCAGCTTGGAGGAGAGAGAGCAAAGGGACAGCACAGAAACAAAAGCAAAATCATGACTTACTTTGTGACAATTGATGGAGGAGAGGCAAAGAGATGCAGTTCAAGCAAGAGGGAGCAAGTGAGAATAATAAAACTGGTAAACAAGCGTGACATTCAAAAGTGAAATATTGGTGGGGGAGTAAAAGTCTGTGCCACTAAATAACAACTTGTTTCAAGAGGAGAAAAGGTTGAAAATGTCTACATTAACCAAAAGATTGCAACAAGAAATATCCCAGAAGTAATATGAGATGATGTTGATGAAATGGATATTTGAAAATGTTTTATTTGAAAGTGTGGGTTTCTGCAAAGTAGGCATTTCAGGTTGTAGAAATTGTACTGAATGTTAAAATAATGGAATCAATATGTTATTTTTCATTTTATATATTTTTTTTATTGAGGGGGGATGGCTTAATATTACTATATAAGATTTTCTATTTGTGTTTGTCTATATATTTTCATTTCATCTATATAGACACACACACACACACACACATATATATATATATATATATATATATATATAGACACATATGTCACAAAATCATGAGAGGAATAGTTCACACAGAGTCACTTGCCCAAAGTAGGGGAATCGAGAACCAGAGGATATAGGTTTAAGGTGAGAGTGGCAGGATTTAATAGGAACCTGAGGGCTAATATTTTTACACAAGGGGTAGTGGATCAGACGGAGGAGGTAGTTGAGTCAGGTACTATTGCAACATTTAAGAAACATTTAGACAGGTACATGGATAGGACAAGTTTAGAGGGGTATGGGCCAAACGCAGGCAAGTCGGATGAGTATAGATGGGACATGTTGGCTGTTGTGGGCAAGTTGGACTATGACTCGATGAGATGCCACAATCAATTTCCAAGTGGATATAATTTCACCTGGAAATAATCTCTTGTTCAATTGTTCCTTGATAAGATTCCTTTTATACATGATTTTAAATGAAAACCATTTAATATCCAGAGGGATATGGGCCAATGGGGGTAGGTGTACATGGGACATCTTGGTCAGCATGGGCAAGTTGGGCTGAAGGGCATGTTTCCGTGACTCTGACTCATTGACTCCAAAGATTTCATCCTCATCTCCAAGTTGTGCCCACAGGCTTTTGTAAGATGTTGTAGAGTACTTTCTGTGAACAGCACAAATGTTTTTCTCTGAAGTGATGCAGGATTGGAGCATCTGATGTCATGGTGATTTTGTTGCTTGGTATGGTAGCATTCTTGAAATTTAAGGATGGCACCATTTTGTAATGTAGCCTCTTCCATCAACTTTCAACCAGATATGTTGTATGTTACATTCGCCTTGATATGTGCATTATCAGAACGTTGTGAGTATTATCTCCAAAAACACCATGTTAATCTAAAAGCAACTGTTGTTTGCTTGGGAATTGATGCAGAACTGAGATGGTGCATTAAAAGCGTTGCATTTTGGTCAGCTGCAGCTGTAGACCTGTCATGGTTTTGTTGACAAATGTAAACAGCTATCTAGGTACAAAAATAAGTACATTTTTGAGTGGATTATGAACCCAGTTGATTTACATTCATACGATGAATTAATAACCATATAACCATATAACCATATAACAATTACAGCACGGAAACAGGCCATCTCGACCCTTCTAGTCCGTGCCGAACACATAATCTCCCCTAGTCCCATATACCTGCGCTCAGACCATAACCCTACATTCCATTCCCATCCATATAACTATCCAATTTGTTAACATGTTGGAAGGGACTGCAGAAATCCTGGTTTAAACCGAAGGTAGACACAAAATGCTGGAGTAACAGCGGGACAGGTAGCATCTCTGGAGAGAAGGAATGGGTGACGTTTCGGGTCGAGACCCTTCTTCAGACTGTATACTAATATTGGGTATATGCAGCATATACCATATTATGCCAAATGTGAGGGCATTGGCTAATTCATACCATTGTCTTTGTATGTCCAAATTATTGTCCAAGATATTGCCATTGTGAAACATCTTGTGGCATTTAACAATGTTAAAGGAGTTAAATAAATTGAAATAGATCGTTTTGTAGGCTGCATCTTGCTCATTATTTTAATGTTTACCTAATTCAAAAATTTCTGGTGAATGTTTCAAAATAAAAATCCTCTTAACATGTTGCCCCATAATATGGTGAGTAAAACCTAAACACAATCAACCCTCAGTTATGCAGTTGGACTGATATTTTTCATTATTTAAAGCACAAATCTTAAAAATTAATTCAGATTAGGTTCCTATTAATTTAAGTTTAAAAAAAAAAAGTTTTAATCAAAAATATTTATTCAAATATTAAAATAGTATTTACAATACAATAAATCAAAACACCACCATAATACAAGACGAACAAATATGCTAAGCAACTGCTAAACAACTATATTGCAATCCTTGTCCAGGATACATTCAACCCCCCTCGGTGCCCAGCGGTGACGGAACTCCCTCAGGGTGCCCATAGACAGGGCGTATATTAACATTGAGGTTAGCAGTGTGGCACATGTCGCAGCGGTAGAGTTGCTGCCTTACTGCACCAGAAACCCTGGTTTGATCCCGAAAATGGGTGGGACGGTGGTGCAGCGGTAGAGTAGCTGTCCGGGTTTGATCCTTGCTACTGGCGCTTGTCTGTACGAAGTTTGTACTTTCTCCCCGTGACCTGCGTGGGGTTTATCCGAGAACTTTGGTTTCCTCCTACACTCCAAAGACGTGCAGGTTTTTAGGTTAATTGGCTTGCTATAAATGTTCAAATTGTCCCTAGGGTGGGACGGTGTTAATGTGTGGCGATCGGTGTCGGCGCTGACTCGGTGGGCCGAAGGGCCTGTTTCCACGCCCTATCTCCAAAAACTAAAATAAGTATGAAAAATTAACTCAGATTAGAAACATAGAAACATAGAAATTAGGTGCAGGAGTAGGCCATTTGGCCCTTCGAGCCTGCACCGCCATTCAATATGATCATGGCTGATCATCCAACTCAGTATCCTGTACCTGCCTTCTCTCCATATCCTCTGATCCCCTTAGCCACAAGGGCCACATCTAACTCCCTCTTAAATATAGCCAATGAACTGGCCTCGACTACCCTCTGTGGCAGAGAGTTCCAGAGATTCACCACTCTCTGTATGAAAAAAGTTATTCTCATCTCGGTTTTAAAGGATTTCCCCCTTATCCTTAAGCTGTGACCCCTTGTCCTGGACTTCCCCAACATTGGGAACAATCTTCCTGCATCTAGCCTGTCCAACCCCTTAAGAATTTTGTAAGTTTCTATAAGGTCCCCTCTCAATCTCATAAATTCTAAAGAGTATAAACCACATCTATCCAGTCTTTCTTCATAAGACAGTCCTGACATCACAGGAATCAGTCTGGTGAACCTTCTCTGCACTCCCTCTATGGCAATAATGTCCTTCCTCAGATTTGGAGACCAAAACTGTACGCAATACTCCAGGTGTGGTCTCACCAAGACCCTGTACAACTGCAATAGAACCTCCCTGCTCCTTTACTCAAATCCTTTTGCTATGAAAGCCAACATACCATTTGCTTTCTTTACTGCCTGCTGCACCTGCATGCCTACCTTCAATGACTGGTGTACCATGACACCCAGGTCTCGCTGCATCTCCCCCTTTCCCAATCGGCCACCATTTAGATAATAGTCTGCTTTCCCGTTTTTGCCACCAAAATGGATAACCCCATTAGGTTCCTTTGAAGTGAAATTACTCTTTTCAATTGATGGAAACAATGGATTTATTTAATACTCCTATTTCTTTGAAAACTTTGTGTTTGGTAAGGCTGAGATTGCTTGTCCAGAATTTCTATCATTGGTAGCAGTAGACACACTAGGTAATCTTGTCACCATGTTGTACTCTGCTTCACAAATTCAATTTATTTGAACCAAATGAAATTAATTTGAGAGGCAAAATATAATGTATTATTGCAAGTGCACGGTGTAGATTGTGCTACAATTGTTGTAAGGTATAGACAACACTTTTATTGGAACAGAGGGTTCTGTTTATTATCCTGATGCTGTTCAAATCCTTCATTTCTATACTGTTGGTAACTTTGCTTGGCTGACTGCAGTTTATCGCTGACTCAGAAGAGACTCCTTGCTTTATGCTTCAAACTGGCAAAAAATAGTATGCTTCAACATATCAAAGCATGTCGAAATTGAGTGATTCAATGAAAACTATTATGTTAAATGCTTCATTTTGAGTAAAATAAATGAGTTCCTCAGTTCACAAGAAAGCTACGTCTAGCAGGAATACTGAGCCTGCAAAAAGAATATTTGTTTTCGCGTTTTAAAATTGATTTCAATTGCGCTTGGAAATAACAATAACATCATGCTTTTTCTGAGAAACTTTCAATGGTAACTTTTTTTTAAATTTTCCAAACAAGTGACCTCAAGTGACCCTGAGCCCATGAATCATCCAGAAGATTATTTCCATATAATTGATTTATATACCCCGATTAGGCATCTTGTTATCTTGTTAACAGAGCAAAATAAAGTAGGCAGTTCAGTTTTATGAAACAGCACAAAGGGATGAATTGATAGAATATGAATGTCACTGAGAGATATGAAAATCAACTCATTTTTATCAACAACCATATAACCATATAACTATATAACAATTACAGCACGGAAGCAGGCCATCTCGACCCTTCTAGTCCGTGCCAAACACGTATTCTCCCCTAGTCCCATACACCTGCTTTCAGACCATAACCCTCCATTCCTTTCCCGTCCATATAACTATCCAATTTATTTTTAAATGGTAAAAAACAAACCTGCCTCCACCACCTTCACTGGAAGCTCATTCCACACAGCCACCACTCTCTGAGTAAAGAAGTTCCCCCTCACGTTACCCCTAAACTTCTGTCCCTTAATTCTCAAGTCATGTCCCCTTGTTTGAATCTTCCCTACTCTCAGTGGGAAAAGCTTATCCACGTCAACTCTGTCTATCCCTCTCATCATTTTAAAAACCTCTATCAAGTCCCCCCTTAACCTTCTGCGCTCCAAAGAATAAAGCCCTAACTTGTTCAACCTTTCTCTGTAACTTAGTTGCTGAAACCCAGGCAAACATTCTAGTAAATCTCCTCTGTACTCTCTCTATTTTGTAGACATCCTTCCTATAATTTGGCGACCAAAATTGTACACCATACTCCAAAATTGGCCTCACCAATGCCTTGTACAATTTTAACATTACATCCCAAATTCTATACTCAATGCTCTGATTTATAAAGGCCAGTACACCAAAAGCTTTCTTTACCACCCTATCTACAGGAGATTCCACTTTCAGGGAACTGTGCACAGTTATTCCCAATAGGAATAATAGGAAATTATTTAATATCTAAGTGCTGATAGGGCAGTATGGTGGCACCACGTAGAGTTGCTGCCTTATGGTACATAATGCCAGAGACCCGGGTTCGATCATGACTATGGGTGCTGTGTACACAAAGTTTGTACATCTCCCCGTGACCGAGTGGTTTATCTCCGAAATCTTTGTTTTCCTCCCACACTCCAAAGATGTACAGGTTTGTAGGATTAGGATTAGGCATCTTATTATCTTGTTAACAGAGCAAAATAAAGTAGGCAGTTCAGTTTTATGAAACAGCACAAAGGGATGAATTAATAGAATATGAATGTCACTGAGAGATATGAAAATCAACTCATTTTTATCAGCGGAAATTGGAGGAACAGCACCTCATATTCCGCCTGGGGACCTTGCGTCCGGATGGCATTAACATTGAATTCTCCCAATTTTGCTAGCCCTTGCTGTCTCCAACCCTCTAGCTGTTTCCTCCCACCATCCCATCCGCCTGCCCTCGGGCTCCTCCTCCTCTTTTCCTTTTCCTTCCTTCTCCCCCCCCCACCCACATCAGTCTGAAGAAGGGTTTCTGCCCGAAACGTCGCCTATTTCCTTCGCTCCATAGATGCTGCTGCACCCACCGAGTTTCTCCAGCAATTTTGTGTACCATCGATCTTCCAGCATCTGCAGTTCCTTCTTGAACACAGGCTTGTAGGTTAATTGGCTTGGTATAAATGTAAAATTGTCCCTAATGTGTGTAGGGTGGTGATAATGTGCGGGTAGCTTAGGTCGCCACAGACTCGGTGGCCGAAGGGTTTGTTTCCGTGCTGTATCTTAAAAATAAATAAATAAATTTAAAAAGAGCTTAATTACTGTAGTGATAACAAAATTCTGGGCATATGAACTAGCAGGATATTGAATTCCCACAGAAGGCGATTTAGGAAGATAAAAGAGACCGCAGATGCTGAAATCCTGAGCACAAAAAACAACTGCTGAAGCTTTTCATCAGGTCAGGCAACATCTGTGGAGGCAAATGAACAAACAACATTTCTGATTGGGATTTATGACTTTAAATTCATTCTTGTCCTGTTAATCTTGCAAAGTTATCCGAAAATTATCCAAATTTTCATCCTGAAAAAAAAATCCCAAAAGGACGGCACGGTGGTTGATGAAGCTGCTGCCTCACAGTGCCAGAGACCCGGGTTCAATCCTGATCTCGGGCTCTGTCTGTGTGGAGTTTGCACGTTCTACCTCTGACCACGTGGATCTCCTCTGGGTGCTCCGGTTTTCTCATACAAAGACGTGCGGGTTTGTAGGTTAATTGGCTTCTGCAAATTGCCCCCTGGTGTATAGAGAGTAGATGTGAAAGTGAGATAACACAGAACCAGTGTGATCAGGTTTGGTTTAGTTTGGTTTAGTTTATTTTGGTTTAGTTTACTTTAGAGTTAGGTGGTAGCCAGTGCCATCTTCTTCACCGCTGTGTGCTGGGGCAGCAGGTCGAAGGCTGCGGATGCCAATAGGATCAACAAACGCATCATGAAGGCTGACTCCATCCTGGGGGCGGAGTTGGAGTTGGATTCAAGGGAGGTTGGTCTTGGAGGGGAGGATGCTCCTCAAACTGCGGAGCATTCTGGACAATACAGCTCACACTGGTCAACCTGAGGAGCACCTTCAGCAGCAGGCTGGTGCAACCAAGATGCAGTACAGAACGCCACAGGAGATCCTTCTTCCCTGTGGCTATTAAACTGTACAACTCCTCCCCCTTCTGTCGTGGGGTAGACTGAGAGTGACCCATCGCCCATCCCTGTTCTCCAGAGATGCCGCTGGACCCATTGTGCTACCCAGACCCTTGTGTCTACCTTTGGTATAAACCACCATCCGCAGTTCCTTGTTTCTACCTACAAGATGGACACTCGTTACTTACCTGCATTTATGCAGCTGTATCAGAAACCAAGATCAATAGGATCAAATACAAAGCAGCTCACTTGTCTGACACCCAACTTGTTAATTAATAGCAGTTTCAAATTGCTGCAGTGTGTAAGCAATGTTGGAGCCTTGTGTAGAAGTTGATGATGAGGTTCATTAGTGAATCGTTTTATTTTCAGTGCACTTTGATTATTAATCCTAGTCTGTTACTGTCTCATTTTTCACATTGAATTCAAATTCACGAACTGGAGTGAATTCACGGGGTGGAATGTTGGTGCTGCGCTGGTGTTGCTGCCTTACAGCGCCAGGGCCCCGGAACCGATCCTGACTATGGTCTGGATGGAGTTTCTACCTTCTCCCCGTGACCTGCACGGGTTTTCTCTGAGATCTTTGTTTTCCTCCCACATCCCAAAGACATACAGATTTGTCGGTTAATTCAGTATTCAGTATTTATTTTAATGTCATTTTAACTGAGTACTTACATACACAGATAAAACGAAAAAACTGTTTCTCAATCAGTTCCCATCAGTGCGGTTAATAAAAACAGAATAAATACATATAGCTTTAAAAATTAAAAATTACCATATCTAAAATAGGCCTAAAAATTGAAATAAAAACAGACATTCAGACCGAACAGTGGCTTTGCTTTGACAGGTGCCTAGCTGTCAAAGTATGGGCGAGGTTAGATGTGTTGGTATATGATGTATGGGGAGGGGACACAGTCCGTTAACCAATCTTATTGCCTGTGGGAAGAAGCTGTGGAGCATCCTGATGCTCCTGTACCTCTTCCCAGATGGCAGAATGGAGAAGATGTGGTGTGATGGATGATAGGGGTCCTTGATGATGGAGATGGCTCTGCTGATGCTCCGCTTCTGATAGATCTCCAACAGGAAAGGGAGTTGGTTTGGTATACATGTAAAATTGGCCCTAGTGTGTAGGATAGCGTTAGTGTGCGAGGATCGCTGGTCGGCGCGGACTCGGTGGGCCGAAGGGCCTGTTTGCGTACTGTGTCTCTAAAGCTAAACTAAAGTAAACTGCCATGATGTGATAGGAACTCAAAATTCTCTCCATCATTAGTTTGGTAATTACCATGTCCTATGTATTACTATCTGCAACATGAGAAACTTTGATCCAGCAGCAATAGCTCAAAATAGTTGGTGGGAGACCAAGATATTCCTTGCAGTTACAGTTTAATAGCTGCACTGCAGAGAGAGAAATGAACAGCAAATATAATGAGGCTCGTGGGACTCCAAGTGGAATGATAAAGCAGATGACTGGGACTCTGGTCCTTTAGCAAACCTGGTGGAGCCCTTCAGTGCAACCCAGCAAGTGAGTCAGAACTAGTGGAGATTACTGCATGCCAGTGAATGCTGAGATGGGGAGTGGACATCTGGTCCCTCAAGCGGAAGAAATGGTTATGAGAAATGGTGATGAGAAATGGTCCTGCAAGACCTGAGCTGAAGGTACGACAACTGATGTAGAAACATAGAGACATAGAAATTAGGTGCAGGAGTAGGCCATTCGGCCCTTCGAGCCTGCACCGCCATTCAACATGATCATGGCTGATCATCCAACTCAGTATCCTGTACCTGCCTTCTCTCCATACCCCCTGATCCCCTTAGCCACAAGGGCCACATCTAACTCCCTCTTAAATATAGCCAATGAACTGGCCTCAACTACCCTCTGTGGCAGAGAGTTCCAGAGATTCACCACTCTCTGCGTGAAAAAAGTTCTTCTCATCTCGGTTTTAAAGGATTTCCCCTTTATCCTTAAGCTGTGACCCCTTGTCCTGGACTTCCCTAACATCGGGAACAATCTTCCTGCATCTAGCCTGTCCAACCCCTTAAGAATTTTGTAAGTTTCTATAAGATCCCCTCTCAATCTTCTAAATTCTAGCGAGTACAAACCAAGTCTATCCAGTCTTTCTTCATAAGATGTATCTGCTTGCAGCTAGAGAATTGTTGATTGCTTTCAGACAATCATATGGTTGGACAGAAAAGTAACTGCCATTCTCCGATGGCAGGCACCCCAAAACAAAAACAATGGTTTGGGGTAGCACAGTGCCAGAGACTGTGTTTGATCCTGATACGGGTGATGTCTATACGGAGTTTGCATGTTCTCCCTGTGACCTGCTTGGGTTTTCCCCGGGTGCTCCAGTTTCCTCCCACACTTCAAAGACGTACAGGTTTGTAGGTTAATTGGCTTTGGTAAAAATTATAACTTGTCCCCAGTGTGTGTAGGATAGTGCAAATGTACGGGGATCTCTAGTCAGTGCTGGCCTGGGTGGCAGAAAGGCCTGTTTCCGTGCTGTATCTCTAAACTAAACTAAACTAAATGGTTCCTTGGTCGACATAATTCGGTAAAATTGTAAATCGCCCCTAGGGTGTAGTGTAGGATAGTGCTAGTGTACAGGGTGATAGTGCTAGAGTACAGGGTGGTCAGCGTGGACATAGTGGGCTGAAGGGCCTGTTTCTGCATTGTATCTCTAAAATCCAAAGTCTAAAGTTACTCAAAACATTTGCTCTGTTAATTCTGTTTCTCTCTCCACAAGTGCTTCCAGACCAGCTCAATACTTTCACCACTTGCTGTTTCTACTTGAGATTGTCAACATCAGGAGCAATTTGCTTTTGGAACTCTCAGACAGGAATTACGTAAATATCTCAAGATATTTACTAGACATTTACTAGAAATTTACTAGAAAAGCGTAATCACTTTTCCAAAGATCTAGCACAGATAAGATGGGCTGAACAGCTTCCTCAAAATTAAATGTTTTCATCTTTTCCCAGATATTACTTTGGTCTTATTGTCTGTTTTTTCCCCCTATGCCTCTCAAGCTTTTTACATCTCAGTAATCTCAGGCAAATTCCAAGCCCTGTGCCCTTTCAACCTTTTAAGTCAGCAAAGAAATCAGAGGGGGGAGGCAATAATACATTTTGAAGTGCAGCTGATTGCTCTGTGATTTTTGTATATTGCAGTAAATGGACTTGACAAGCAATTACCCAAAGCCTTGTTTACCAAGAGCAAGGTGCTTACTGCCTGTGAAAGATTCACTTTAATGAATTAAACATAGAGGAGACATAAGTGAAGAGCACATCAATAAAAAAAACTCTAAGCTGCAAGAGTGAGTCTCCATTTACAACTTGAAGGGGAACCATTTTACAGAAAATTGCCTCAAAATGATGAATGTGACTCGGAATGAGTTTGTGGCTCTTTCTCACTGTGTTTAGTTTAGTTTAGTTTATAATTTATAGTTAATAAATTTATAGTTTGTTCTAATTCAGTTTAGTTTAGTTTAGTTGGGAAGAAGGTATTGGATCCTGAAAACGATAACATCCAGTTTCATGAGCAGCTTCTTCCCTACAAATATTAGACCATTAAACACTACAACTTCCAAATAAGCTCTGAACTACATATACGCTCCATGGGGAGGAGCGAATGGCACCTGAACACAAGTCGTGGTCTGATCAACCACGGCTGGGTCGCCTGGGTGAGGGTGTCTAATGTTGAAAGACCCGAAACACCAAATGACCCCAGGTTACATCACTGATGATGTGTTCAGGAGCATCTATCGATGTATTTGTATCAATCAGAGTCATAGAGTCATGGAGTGATACAGTGTGGAAACAGGCCCTTCGGCCCAACTTGCCCACACCTCCCAGCTACACGAGTCCCACTTGTCATCTCCCTCCAAACCTGTCCTATCCATGTACCTGTCTAACTGTCTCTTAAACGTTAGGATATCCCAGCCTCAACTACCTCCTCTGGCAGCTTGTTCCATATCTGGCACCCACCACCCTTTGTGCGAAAAAGTTACCCCTTGGATTCCTATTAAATCTTTTCCCCTTCACCTTGAAACTATGTCCTCTGGTCCTCGATTCCCCTACTCTGGGCAAGGGACTCTGTGCATCTGCCCGATCTATTCCTCTCATGATGTTGTACAACTCTATAAGATTACCCCTCATCCTCCTGCGATCCATGGAATAGAGACCCAGCCTACTCAACCTCTCCCTATAGCTCACACCCTCTAGTCCTGGCAACATCCTCGTAAATCTTTTCTGAATCCTTTCAAGCTTCACAATATCTATAGGGCACCATCTTTCCTATAACACGGTGCCCAGAACTGAACACAATATTCTAAATGCGGTCTCTCCAACATCTTATACAACTGCAACATGACCTCCCAACCTCTATACTCAATACTCTGACTGATGAAGGCCAAAGTGCCAAAAGCCTTTTTGACCACCTTATCTACCTGCGACTCGACCTTCATGGAACCATGCACCTGTACTCCTAGATCCCTCTGCTCTACAACACTACCCATAGGCCTACCATTTACCGTGTAGGTCCTGCCCTTGTTTGATGTCCCAAAATGCCACACCTCACACTTCTCGGTAATAGATTCCATCAACCATTCCTCCACCCACCTGGCCAATCGATCCAGATCCTGCTGCAATCGTTCACAACCATCTTCTCTATCTGCAAATCCACTCACTTTTCAATCATCAGCAAACTTGCTAATCTTGCCCTGTATGTTCTCATAGAAAACATAGAAACATAGAAACATAGAAAATAGGTGCAGGAGTAGGCCATTCGGCCCTTCGAGCCTGCACCGCCATTCAATATGATCATGGCTGATCATCCAACTCCAAATCATTGATGTAGATGACAAACATTTACTGGCCCAGCACCGAACCTTGAGGCACACCACTAGTCACAGGCCTCCAGTCCGAGAAGCAACCTTCCACCATCATCTTTGCATCAATTTGCTATCCATTCAGCTATTTCTCCTTACTTCCGCGAGTTAAATCCGCGAGCATTGCCACTTTCATTTCACTGCACATCTCGTATGTGTATGTGACAAATAAACTTGACTTGACTTGACTTGACTTGACTTACTTTGCTAAATAGCTGAATGAGGTCTTGTCCAGGTATTATGAGACACTTTATTATATGCATTCTCTAGATGGGGCTCAAACAATGAGACAAACACTAGTTTCACATATTTCTGGAAAGCAAACCCAACATATTCCATAATGCACACTTAAAAATCAATACTTGTCTCTTTGTCACAGAGATTATGATATTCTCCAGAGTCAACTGTCATAATATTGACTGACTATGTAGAAAAACATCCATCATTTTATGAAAGATATTCAAGAACGCACATTAACTTCAGCTACAGATACGTCAGTTGCTTGTCGAAGGAGAGGGTGCTTTATCTGTACATTCAAGAAACTTGATTGTGAGGTCTGTGATAATGAGTCACTTAACATCAAGCAAAGCAAGCAAGCAATGGCTATTTAACCCTTCTCGACCTTTACAGTTGAGGGTAAATGCAACATTCCTGCCGTTTCACTACATACTGAGATTTAACGATGCAATGAAGATCAAATTAAGAATCCTCTCCGTTCCAAGTAGCGCAAGCACTCACTGAATCCATTTAGGGAGTTCTTGAATGTGCTGCTGGAAATATCTAACACAATATAATGATAGAACCAGACAGGAAAATACAGGAGGACGTAGTAAGTGCTGGAGTAAGTCAGAGGGGTCAAGCTCTGGAGAACATGGGCAGGTGATGTTTTGTGTTGGGATCCTTCTTCAGAATGATTGCGGGATGGCAGGGGGTGAAAAGAAAGCTGGAAGAGATAGAGAGGCAGGATAGTTTAAATAGATGAGAAGGTGGAGAAAAGCAATGGCAGATAATAGGTGAACTGAGGCAACAAGGGATTTTAAATAGTTGGAACAAAGGCCAGTGAGCTTTCTTTAAGCAATAATAATAGGTAAAGGGTAGGAAATGTAACAGAGTGAAACACTTAATTTAAGAATTTGATGGGTGAACATAGAGACATAAAAATGTTTATTGTAAAGTACAATGGAATATTTAAGACCTCAAAAGACTGAATTTTAGAAGCTGCTACTCCCTTATGTTGTCCACTACCCTGGGCTTGCTATTTCCGCAGGCTCTCAGTAAAACAACACCTCAATTTTAAAAAAAAACCCTTGCTTCTGAATAGACTCCATTCTTACATCTCCCACTTTCTTGGTCTCCTTCATCCCAGGACACTTGCGCTCCTAAAATTCAGTCGTTGAATGTCTATTGGTCCTCAATGTCTATTGAGAACCAATAGACATTTTTTTTGCAAGCTTGAGAACCAATAGACATTTTTTTGCAAGCTTTAGAACCAATAGACATTTTTTTTGCAAGCTTTAGAACCAATAGACATTTTTTTTGCAAGCTTTAGAACCAATAGACATTTTTTGCAAGCTTTAGAACCAATAGACATTTTTTGCAAGCTTTAGAACCAATAGACACACTTTTTGCTAGCTTTAGAACCAATAGACATTTTTTGCAAGCTTTAGAACCAATAGAGACACTTTTGGCAAGCTTTAGAACCAATAGACATTTTTTGCAAGCTTTAGAACCAATAGACATTTTTTTTGCAAGCTTTAGAACCAATAGAGACACGTTTTGCAAGCTTTAGAACCAATAGACATTTTTCTGCAAGCTTTAGAACCAATAGACACTTTTTTTGCAAGCTTTAGAATCAATAGACATTTTTTGCAAGTTTTAGAACCAATAGACACATTCTGCAAGCATTTTAGAACCACTAAGGGCACTTACATTTGAGTAGACATGTGTTCAGTGTTATTCACAGCTCAGAGAAACATGACACTCTGCCTTCCACCAGCTTGCAGACACTGATTGAGGCACACCACTTCCTGGTTTTATAGTCCCTCCCCCCTGCCGCCAGCAGGGTCAGCAGAGAGAATGGGGAATTTTGTAAAAACATTAATATCTCTGTCATATTTAATCAACGGGAAAAATCCTCGGCACGCATGCGGCGGAGGGGAGCTCTGAGCAAGGTGGCCAAAAATGACAGCCGTAGGTGGTGGCGTTCTCTCGGAAATCACAGCACAGATGGCCAAAACCGGTCAATAACAGACTTTTAGTAATATAGATAGATGGGAGAGAAGGAATGGGTGATGTTTCAGGTTGAGACCCTCCTTCAGACTGTGGTAGTCTTCTTCCAACTTCTTGCCTCAGTCTGAAGAAGTGTCTCAACCCGAAACGTCACCCATTCCTTCTCTTCAGAGATGCTGCCTGGCCGCTGAGTATCTCCAGCATTTTGTGTCTATCACCAGAATAAACCCTTTGAGCCAAATTAACTCCTTCCATGTTATATGGAAATCTTATTGTAAATATGATGCAAACCATAATGTTTTTGTTGATAATCACTCCAAAACTTACACTCTGCCTTTGCCGTGTTAATTTCAGCACTTCATAAGTCTCATTACATTGGAATTTATTCAGCATTGGATAGTTTTTAAATAACATATTTTTACTTTAGCTTTCTATCTCTTGTATCTTTCTCTCACAAACATACTTCCCCTTCCAAATTTTTAATTTATTTTATTTTATTATCCTTTCATGATATGAATCTAATTGCTATACTCTCTTCATTTGAATAAATTTAACTATTTGATTGTCCTTTGTTTGCCTACACCATGGATAGCCCACAGAGGGTTTCGTGTTGGATTAGACATCCAAGTTTTCACCTGAAATGTCACTGAATTTCTGAAGCAACAGTTAAAGGTGGATAGCAAAGAACTGCAGATGCTGGTTTACATCAAAGACAGGCACAAAATGCTGGAGTAACACAGCGGGACAGGCAGCATCTCTGGAGAGAAGGAATGGGTGACGTTTCAGGTCGAGATTCTTCTTCAAACTAATAGGCAGGGGAGAGGGGAACTAGATATATGGAAGGGTACAAAGAGCATTTAAGGTGTGAAAAGGCGAGATCAAAGCAGACTATGGTCAAGAAAATGTACAATGGTTCATTGTTGGCTTAGGGGAAGGTGACAACGAGGCATACAAAATTATGGGCCTGTCCCACTTGGGCGTCATTTGCGCATCATTTACGCGACATCATTTGCGCGTCACGACGCATGACACGTGCTTCATTACGTGCACGTGATGCGCGCATGGTGCCCCAGGATTTTTGGATGTACAAAATCTTCACGCACCATCTCTGTGACGTGCAAATGACGCCCAAGTCGGACAGGCCCTTTAATCAGGAACACAGTGACACTAGTGTGAGACCAAAGGTGGGGGAGGGATGGAGGAAAGAGAGAGACCCAATCTTTGCGTTCCCTCTATCTCTGTCACTCCCCCACCCTAGTTCTCCTACCAGTCCCTATTCTCCAGATTCATACAACATTCAAAGTTGGTGGTGGATATGATGCAAGTTGGAGAGGTGACAAACACATCTTCTCCTTCACTGTTAGAATTGCAAGAGTTACAGACTTTGCCCAGGCTAGATGCCACATGACAAAGGGAACACGGTCTATTCTATTCAAACCAGAGGAAACAAAAATTCTGCCGACAAAAAATTCCAAGCACATCAAGACTCCAAGTTTCCTTTTTCATCGAATTCCTAAGAAATAACCATGTCGGATATTTGAACAGGTTTATTTTAGCATTTGGTGAATGTGTGTGAATCGTTGCCTTTGAGGAAAGCCAGATGGATGAATAAAATGCATTGCAGTTACCAGGTCTGACTGATACTTCTTTTCTTTAACTTAAAGGGTACGAAGGGCACATGGGATCTGAGGTTGTGAGTTAACTATCCTTTGCCAGACTTTCCCCTGGGCCACTTTACAGCCAGAACAGATTAAAATGTTCTGATGCCACTACATCTTTGCATTAACTTTGTCCTTCCAAAAATGAATTGTCATGTATAATAGAAAAACATTTAATCATTGATATAGTACAGGGGTGGGGAACCTGTGGCCTTAAGACCACAAGCAACTTGCTAGGGCATTAAGTGCAGCCTTTTGAATGAATCCAAATTTTGTAGAACAAATCCTTTTATTTTAATTAATATGATTTTGTTCGTCTTTTATTATTTTAATTTTAATACTAGAATGAACGTATTTAAAATACCAAAGTGTAAAAGAAAATTCAACAAAATAATCCTCCCCGACTGACGGCCACGATTAAAACATTAGTAAGTCATGAGGGCTATTTTAACACCTGTTATGCTCATGATTTAGTTCTAATGCGACTCTAGAATGTATGTTATCCTCCCTGCATGACTGGCGCCACCACCGCCTGAGGCTGGTTGAAGAGAGGGAAAATGTCGGGGAGAATCCGCTAGGCGTCCAGTCTTCAGTATCATCAACTTTTGATAATGGCTTTCCATTTGAAGTTGAATTGTTGAAAAGGAAAAATGTGCTTTGGAAATATATATAATTAAAAATCCAATCTTGACCACTTCCTGTTTGCCCTGTATATTGTTTATAGAAAAAAAAAACAATTTGGTGACCTTGCACCCTGCTTGAAATGGTATGGAACTGCACTTGAGTTTGGTGGCCTTGCACCCTGCTTGAAATGGTATGGAACTGCACTTGAGTTTGGTGGCCTTGCATCCTGCTTAAAGTGGCATGAAGCTGCACCTGAGTTTGGTGGCCTTGCGCCCTGCTTGAAGTGGTGGTTAACTGCACTTGAATTCGGTGGCCTTGCACCCAGCTTCGTGAAAGAAGAGGAAGTACGGACACTTTTGAAAAATATAAAAGTGGATAAGTCTCCAGGTCCTGACAGGATATTCCCTAGGACATTCAGGGAAGTTAGTGTAGAAATAGCAGGGGCTATGACAGAATTATGTCAAATGTCATTAGAAACGGGAATGGTGCCAGAGGATTGGCGTACTGCACATGTTGTTCCATTGTTTAAAAAGGGTACTAAGAGTAAACCTAGCAATTATAGACCTGTTAGTTTGACGTCAGTGGTGGGCAAATTAATGGAAAGGATACTTAGAGATAATATATAAAAGCATCTGGATTACAGGGTCTGATTAGGAACAGTCAACATGGATTTGTGCCTGGAAGGTCATGTTTGACTAAACTTCTTGATTTTTTTTGAAGAGGTTACTAGGGAAATTGATGAGGGCAAAGCGGTGGATATTGTCTATATGGACTTCAGTAAGGCCTTTGACAAGGTTCCACATGGAAGGTTGGTTAAGAAGGTTCCATTGTTGGGAATTAATGGTGGAGTAGCAAGATGGAGTCAACAGTGGCTGAATGGAAAATGCCAGAGAGTAATGGTGGATGGCTGTTTGTCAGTTTGGAGGCCAGTGACGAGTGGGGTGCCACAGGGATCTGTGTTGGGTCCACTGTTGTTTGTCATATACATCAATGATCTGGATGATGGTGTGGTAAATTGGATTAGTAAGTATGCCGTTGATACTAAGATAGGTGGTGTTGTGGATAATGAAGTAGATTTTCAAAGTCTACAGAGAGATTTAGGCCATTTGGAAGAGTGGGCTGAAAGATGGCAGATGGAGTTTAATGCTGATAAGTGTGAGGTGCTACATCTTGGCAGGACAAATCAAAATAGGACGTACATGGTAAATGGTAGTGAATTGAGGAATGCAGTTGAACAGAGGGATCTAGGAATAACTGTGCATAGTTTCCTGAAGGTGGAATCTCATGTAGATAGGGTAGTAAAGAAAGCTTTTGGTGTGCTGGCCTTTATAAATCAGAGCATTGAGTATAAAAGTTGGGATGTAATGTTAAAATTGTACAAGGCATTTGTGAGGACAATTCTGGAGTACGGTGTACAATTTTTGTCGCTAAATTATAGGAAAGATGGCAACAAAATAGAGAGAGTACAGAGGAGATTTACTAGAATGTTGCCTGGGTTTCAGCAACTAAGTTACAGAGAAAGGTTGAACAAGTTAGGTTTTATTTTTTGGAGAGCAGAAGGTTAAGGGGGGACTTGATAGAGGTCTTTAAAATGATGAGAGGGATAGACAGAGTTGATGTGGATAAGCTTTTTCCATTGAGAGTAGGGAAGATTCAAACAAGGGGACATGACTTGAGAATTAAGGGACAGAAGTTTAGGGGTAATATGAGGGGGAACTTCTTTACTCAGAGAGTGGCAGCTGTGTGGAATGAGCTTCCAGTGGAAGTGGTGGAGGCAGATTCGATTTTATAATTTAAAAATAAATTGGATAGGTATATGGACGGGAAAGGAATGGAGGGTTAAGGTCTGAGTGCAGGTAGATGGGACTAGGGGAAGATCAAGATCAAGATCAAGATCAAGATCAAGATCAAGATTCAATTTAATTGTCATTTGGACCCCTTGAGGTCCAAACGAAATGCCGTTTCTGCAGCCATACATTACAGACAAATAGACCCAAGACACAACATAATTTACATGAACATCCATCACATCGCTGTGATGGAAGGCCAAAAAAACTTATCTCTCCACTGCACTCCCCCCCCCCGATGTCAGAGTCAAAGTCAAAGCCCCCGGCTGGCGATGGCGATTGACCCGAGGCCATTAAAGCCACGCCGGGTGGTGCAAGGTCGCACACCGGGTTCATGATGTTAGAGCCCCCCGCGTACGCTCGCAGAGTCCCGCGGCCATTCCAAGCCGCGCGGGGCGGTGATGTCAGGTCCCGCTCCAGGAGCTCTTCGACCCCGCAACTCGGGCGGGAGAAGTCGCCGTTGCGAGAACTCTGAAAAGCGGTCTCCCTCCAGGGACCCGCGGGCTCCCGGTGCCGCCGTCTGCCAGACCCGCAGTTGCAGCCTCCGAATCTCCGGATGTTGGGCCACAGCAGCAGCAGCGCTCCACCACTGCTCCACCCGCTCCGGACTCGGCCAGCTCCACTACGGTGAGGTGAGTCGTCGGCACCAGTGTCCCCGGTCTTCTCCTGTTGGAGGCCGCTCCTCGTTGCAGCCCCAACGACAACGGAGACCCGACAGAAAAGGTTGGGTCTCCCATGCAGGGAGAGATTAAGGGCACTCACATGTCAGTAAAACCACACTCACAGTTTAGTAGACATGTGTTTAGTGTTATTCACAGCTCAGACTGAGAGTTGTGACCTCTCTCTCCCCCATCTTTCAGACAGGCACATCCACACATCTGGATTTTATAGTCCCTCCTCCTCCCACCGGAAGGGGTGTGGCCTTCAGGGTGTGATTGACAGGAGAGAGAATTTCAACATTTATTAAACATTTATGTCTTTTATTTTTCATCGATGATAAAAATCCTCTGGCCCTGACTGCTGGAGGGGGAATCTGAGTAAGATGGCCAAAAATCACAGCCGTAAGTGGTAGCGTTTTTTCTAAAATCAATATAGAGTGCAAACAGGAAGTGGTCAAGCTTAGACTTTTAATTATACAGACAACAAATAAAAGTGCATCAGGTAAGAGCTAATGTTGCATATCAATTTTGTAAGAGGAAAACAGTTCATAAAGAGGCAGGAGCATATGTTCAATATGTATTTTATAATTTCCTAATGAAAGTTAAGTGATTCAGAGTTTCAGGATTGTCTTTCTGTAAATTTGAAGATAATTATTTGATCATACACACTGATTACTTACAGCCACTATTGGCAACTATGCCTCACCAGCAAATAGATACATCGGCACAGTGGCACGACAGTAGAGCTACTACCTTACACTGCCAAAGACCTGGGTTCGATCCTGACTATGGGTGCTTGTCTGTACGGAGTTTGTACGTTCTCCCCATGACCTGCGCGGGTTTTCTCCAAGATCATTGGTTTCCTCCCACACTCCAAAGACGTACAGGTTTGTGGAATAATTGGCTAATTGGCTTATTGATATCAATGTAAAATTGGCCCTAGTGTATGTAGGGTAGTGTTAATGTGCAGGGATTACTGGTCAGTGTGAACTCGGTGTACCGAAGGGCTTGTTTCCGTGCTGTATCTCTAAACTAAACTAAACTAAACTAAACTCAAATTAACATTCTTTTAATGTAAACATCTTTGTAGGCACTGTGGAAATTATTTTGCCACAGCCAGTAATTGTTAAGCTAATTATTTCAGTTTTCAAAATGCTCTCATCTGTACCTGCAATGTTAACCATATAACCAAATAACAATTACAGCACGGAAACAGGCCATCTCGGCCCTACAAGTCCGTGCCGAACAACATTTTTTTCCCTTAGTCCCACCTGCCTGCACTCATACCATAACCCTCCATTCTCTTCTCATCCATGTTGATTAAAAACAGATAAAACTCGTATTTAATTTAATTTTTTGAAATTTCTGCATAACCTATTGTCCTGTAAACAATTGTTGCAATCAAGGATGATACATTCATTTTCTCCTCTTAACAACAAATCTGACGCCATACTATTTCAATTCCAGGTTTTCCATTAAAATAGGCAACTTGTAAACTGTTCTCTTGCCTCTTGAGTTAACAATTAAACTCTAATCAATCCTCCCCCTTCTTTTCTCTCTTGGGCATTCCCCCAGACAGACAGCCGTGAGGGGGTGGGGGTGGAAACAAAGGAGGACCTGGCATGAAGGAACGGTGGCTGGGAGGGGTGGATGGAGGAGGGAGAGTGGGGAGAACAGAGGAGAACAGAGGAGAAGGTGGCGTGGAGGGGACCACCGTGAGGGGGGATAGAACAAAGGAGGACCTGGCACGGGATACTTTGAAACTTTGTCAGCACCCTTTATGTGGCGACTATTTGCATACCTTTGGGGTACGCAAGCAAAGAACTTCACTGTAATTTGTCACATGTGGTTATAAAATATTCATTCATTCAGTGTCAAGGATGATGTGCTTCTACTACAATTATGTGGATTCTGAAGAAAGACACAAAATGCCTGAGCAACCCAGCTGGACAGGCAGCATCTCTGGATAGAAAGGTGACGTTTTGGGTCGAGACCCTTCTTCAGGCTGTCAGAGGAGAGGTAGATACAAAGACAAGGAAGTGTAAGGTGTGAAAACAAGACGAAGGGGGTGGAGATCAAGGAAAATGTAGAATAGATCATTGTTAGCTAGAAGAAGGTAACAACAAGAGATAAAATGTAAACTCGGATGTGGATTCTGAGTAGATTGAAGAGTATACAAAATGTGAAAATGGTCAACAGGTCACATACAAACTTCTGAAAGAGAAAGAAAAGTAAAAAGATCAGGTCAAATATCCTTCATCAAAACACTGTTGGTTCCATTGGCTTTCGGTTCTGCTGCAGGTAGGTATGTTACAATACTTACCTTCAGCGGCGCTGCAATTCTGCCACTGGCCGTGTGCGCAATTTTGGCGCGATTGAGGGGGGGGGGGGCGGGGTTAAAACACGTTTTTTTTCTGACCTGGTCCTGGATTATATTTTGTTGGAGTGCAAGATTTTGCTAAAGAATCGTTCCGACGGCTGTTCTGTGTGTTTTTAAAAAAAATTCGTCCGACATGTTAATCACTGGAGTGATTTTAAAATCAGCTTCTGAAGTCGTCAACGCCGACAACGGGGCCGGATTTTATGTAGGGGACAGGTAAAAAAATGTAGTTTATTTATATGTAAAAAAGTGTTTCTTAAGATGCATTTAATTCTCATTTTAAGTTGCGAAACGGTGATTTTTTCCCCCGAAGAACCTGCAGTGTATTTGCTGCCGATATGGGGGACTAAAATCACTGCAACCTCAACGTTCCAAATGGTCGCGTTCCAGAAAAACCCACTCGCAAGCTGATTTAAATGGCCATTAATTTACAGGTATTAAACATTAAATTCCTTCCATTTGGCCTATAAACCCATGACAATGAGATTTAAAAATTATGTTATACTGTGAATTCTTGTGTGAATGTTATTTGGACACTTAGGCTATTTAAATATGTTAATCTATTCTTTGAGTAATTGAATTTTGTAATCAGCAACAATTAGGTAACTAACTAATTATATGCTTTAATTTCAAGTCATCTAAGTTTGATTGTTTCATATTTGTTCCAGAATGCTTCAATCTATAATAACTGAAAATTTATTTCAGTTCTCTTAAATTTTAAGAAAGTTATGGGCTTTTAAATGTTCTCGATCACAGTTTTTGTGTTAAGTCAATGAAAAAGCAATAGGGAACAAGATGCCAATTTCCGAGTATGAAAATGGCCATAACATTTTTAATACTGAAGATATGAAAGTGAATTAGGTGTCAAATTAAACTTATTTTTATGCTTTATCTGATCGGATAAATTAAAGACTTGATTTTTAAAATCTCAAAATTGTGTAACATTGCTACTGAAGGGCCTTTGATCCAAAGCATGAATTATATTTACCTCTCTCTTCCTCCCCTAACCTTCCCCTCCCTCTCCATCCACATTTCTTCTTCCGAATTCACAATTTGCAACTCTTCAATACTTTTTGTCTCACACCATCTGTTTTAATCTCTGGCCTTTGTTCCAACTATCTACTTGTCAACCAGAGTCTTGAGTTCAATCCTGACTACAGCTGCTGTCCTTATGGAGTTTGTGCATTCTCCTCGTGACCAAGTGCGTTTTTTTTCTGGGTGCTCCAGTTTCTTCCCACATTCCAAAGACGTACAGGTTTGTAGGTTAATTAGCCTCAGTGAGTTGTAAAAGTGTAGGTTAGTGTACTGGATAATCACTGGTCAGCATGGACTTGATGGGCAGAAGGGCCTGTTTCTGCATTAAGTACTCAATGCTGGTACAAAACATTCTGTGACAAAGTTCCCATTTTAGTATTCTATGTATAAGGTCAGAATTACAAGTTACTTGAAATGGGTAGGAAGGGACTGCAGATGATGGTTTAAACCAAACCAAAGATAGACACAAAATGCTGGAGTAACTCTGCGGGACAGGCAGCATCTCTGGACAAGGGTCTCAGACTGAAGAAGGGCCTCGACCCGCAACATCACCCATTCCTTCTCTCGAGAGAGACGCTGAGTTACTTCAGCATTTTGTGTCTACCTTTGGTTACATGAAATATCAGGGCAATGGCCAACTACAGGATTGAACCTTGTGTGGGTGGTGTTAGTACGTTTTTTTTGATCATGCTCAGAGTCCAGTGGCAGTTTTCAAGATTTCTTTATTCACAGCTTGAAGTTGTTACATGCCTAGGACAGCAAAGACAAGACAAACTAAAAGACCTGCAAAACACAGTTTAAAGGCCACAGTGCACAGCAGAATAGCCTTACTTATCTACAGAAGAAAATTAATCTATGAATGTCCAAGGCACATCTTGCTGCCTCAAAACCAATCACCCAGATGTGGCCCTTCCACATTAGTCCTGACCTCAGGGGGTCGACAATACCTTCTTCTTAATAAGGGGTTGTTGTTCACAATTCTGCCTAGGTTTTATTGATTTCAGCCGGTTCAGGCTAAGTAGCTGGTCTCGAGTTACTTGAGGTTACAGCCGGTTTCTTTGTCCCTGGGCTCAAGTTCACAGACTATTTTTTTCAAGGAGTAGCAGGTTTCTCATGAACTCACTAGAACAATTCTCTGCAAAGCCCCACAGGTGGTCACTCCGAAAGGCAAGAGAGGGAATGGAGAATTGAAAACATCGGAGACACGGCATGAAGAGATAAGTTGGCACAATATTTTAATTAATTGGGTTGTAATTGTTGGGAAATCCAGATGATCAGAAATATTATGATCGTTTTTCACGCAGAAGACATCTTTAATGGGAAAAATTCACATCCTTACCTTTTCACCGAATCCCTTCATCTCATTCCCCATCGGAAGCACATCCAATATTCTTGTTCACACAGATCTGCTCAGTGAATTGTTGCTGAAATTCAGAAACATTTCTGCTTCAAACAAGGGGCAGCATGGTGGCACAACGGGAGAGTTGTTGACTTACAGCGCCGGAGAACCGCGTTCGATCCTGACTACGGGTGTTTGTCTGTATGGAGTTTTTACATTCTCCCCGTGACCTGCGTGGATTTTCCCTAGGTGCTCCGATCCTTACAACATTCCAGGTCTGTAGGTTAATTGGCTAGGTATCATTGTAAATTGTGCCTATTGTGGGTAGGATAGTGCTTGTGTGCGGGGATCGCTAGTCGCGCAGACAGTTGGCCGAAGGGCCTCTTTCCGCAGTGTATCTCTAAACTAAACTAAACTAAACTAAGCTTTGTGATTTCACACTTTAAATGTAGCATTAAAGTAAGCTAGTGAATGTCTGAAATAACAGAGTTAGACTGTTGTCTGAAAATTGCACCAATGTCTTTGTCCTATAGACTCACGCTTAATCTAACTCGACACTTCCTAATTAAACCATGTTCATTAGTAATTTGTTACTTCTGCTTTTTGCCTGTTTTCCACATCACCAAAACATCCCAGAGCATCATAAAGGACATTTCCCACCCCGTACACTCCCTGTTTGAATTGTTGCCGTCAGGCAGACGGTACAGATCTACAAGGACAAGGACAAATAGACTAAAAAACAGTTTTTACCCCACTGCTATAAAAGCACTAAATGTAGCCGCCAAGGAACGCAGGGGCGAGACATACTAAGGGACTGTGGTACACTGTGAAATCGACAGAAGGATGGAGGGTTGGGTGTTTATGCGTGCTATTTTCGTGATATTTATTTAGTCGTTTATCTTTTAATATTTTACCTTGTATGTATCGTTAGCTTTTAGAAATGTTTGAATGGTGCACTGACTGGCTGCCATTTTTAAATTTTGTTGTACATGGCTCATGTTACAATGACAATAAAGAAACTATTCTATTCTATTCTATTCTATTACCGCTCCCGACACAGGGTTCTTTCCTCCTTAGACACAGTCTGTCTCGTCCATTCCTTCTTTGATGTTTATAGTATGTGTTAAATGTATGTTTAATATTCTTTAGCATGTTTTGTGTGGGTTGTGCGGTGGGGAGTTGGGAGAAACTTTCTTTAATCCCTTATCGCGACAGAGATGCGATTTTTTTCCGTATCGTATCTCCGTCCGCACTGCGGCCTAACATCGTGGAGTTGGTGCCCTCTGCTGGTGATTGACTTCGGGAGTTCCAACTGCAGGAGCCTGCAGTCCTAACATTGTGGAGCTGATGGTCACTGTCGGGGATCGACCTTGGAGCTCCAACCTCGGATGCCTGCGGACTTGATCATCGTGGAGCTCGCAGCCTCTGGTTAGGGACCGACTATGGGAGCTTCAAGCCGCAGGAGCTTCGACCGCCCCGACGCAGGATCTTCGACCGCCCCGACGCGGGATCTTCGACCGCCCCGACTGAGCGTGGTTCAACTGCCCCGACCACGGGAGAATAAAGAGGAATGAAGATTAGACTTTATTGCCTTCCATCACAGTGAGGAATGTGGTGGATGTGAATGTTAACCTATGTAGTTGTGTGTCTTGGTGCTTTGTTTAGAATGGCTGTATGGTAAATACAATGTCACTGCACCTTAACTGATACACGTGACAATAAAATACCTTTGAACCTTTGAACCTTTGAGAGCTGGAGTAATTCAGCAGGTCAGACAACAGTACTGGAGAAAATGAATAGGTGACATTTCGGGTCGAGACCCTTCTTCTTTCCAGCTTGCATGGTTCCCTATTGTATTTGTCTTTGCCTTCTGCCAATCTCTTTTGGCCTTCCACCTGTTTCAATGTTTTCCCATTAGTCTATCTCTCCCCACTGCCCAGCACATTGGGCTACAACTTTGACTTTTTATTGATAGCCAGTTTTCTTTTAATTTTTCTACTCACTTTGATGAGCACCATATGATAGCTGAGGCTCCAAAGCCCTGTCAAATATTGTCCCATAAGAGTTACGTTGGGCCTCTTCAACTTTCGTCAAAACAAAGTCTGAATGAAATAAGCCAGCTATCAAGAACAATGTTCAGATAATGAATCACATCCAGGAAAAATGTAAGCTACACCCAGAATAAATGGAATACAGATTGAGACCGTAGAAAAGTGAAAGTTTTGTTGAATGATGTCATTCAGATCATAAATTACACAACAATAGCTTATTATGCATCATTTCCTCTTTCAATCTGACTAATTTCCTTAACATGAATAAATATAAGATCATCACTATTTACTGTTTACCACCTGATCAGTTGATGTTAATTCATGTCTTGTAAAATCCATAGTGATAACAGCCTGTCCATAATGATAAGCCTGAAGAAGGGTCTGGACCCAAAACGTCACCAATTCCTTTTCTCCAGAGATGCTGCCTGATCCGCTGAGTTACTGCAGCTTTTTATGTCTATCTTTGGTTTAAATCAGCATCTGCAGTTCCTTCCGACACATAACAAGAAAGATTGGAACTATGCAGATGAACACTCAGCAGCTGAAAGAGAAAATGTAGATAATAGTTCAGGTGTGTGAGCCTGAGTCAGAACTCAAATGGATAAAGGATCAACTTGGATTTGTCATTCGTGGACCAGGAGGTCAAGTAGACTTTCTACTTTACACTTTAGACTTTAGAGATAAAATGTGGAAACAGGCCCTTCAGCCTACCAAGTAGCAATGTTACAACATTTTGAGATTTAAAAAATCAAGCCTGCAATTTATCCCATCAGATAAAGCATAACAATAAGTTTAATTTGACACCTAATTCACTTTCATATCTCAAGTAATAAAAAAGTTATGGCCATTTTCATACTCGGAAATTAGCATCTTGTTCCCTATTGATTTTCTATGGACATAACAAAAAAGCTGTGATCGTGGACAGTCAAAAGCCCATAACCTTCTTAAAAATTAAGAGAACTGAATGAAATTTTCAGTTATCATAGATTGAAGCATTCTGAAACAAATATAAAATAATCTTACTTGGATGACCTGAAATTAAAGCATATAATTAGTTAGTTACCCAATTGTAGCTAATTTCAAACTTCAATTACTAGATCTAAACATCTATCCATTTCTTAAGAAATGATTAACATTTTTAAATAGCCCAAGTGTCCAAATAATATTCACAAATAATTCACGATAAAACATGATTTTAAAATCTCATTTACATCAATTTATAGGCCAAATGGAAGGAATTTAGTGTTCAATTGCTGTAAATTAAAGTCAATTTAAATCAGCTTTCTAGTGGGTTCCTGTGAACGCGCTGGTTTAGAACGTTCACATTGCGCTGGATTTGTGCCCTCAAGTGCCCAGAAAAATACTGCGGGATATAAAGAGCCCAAAATGAGCTACTTGCTATAGAAAACTTTAAATACAGGGTTATATACAAGCCCCATTTAATGTAAAAATAAGGTACATACCTTTAATTGTTTGCTTTATAAAACCCTGGGGCTGCGAGAGGTTGCGGGTTGAGAGAGTGATTTTTAAACTACTATAACTATTATACAAGGCCATAAAAACTAATAATACCTTTTGCGACGGGGTCTTTCAGCGATTTTCCGTTAATGATTTACTAGGCTGAACATTTTTGATTACAACAGCCTAGTAAAAATCGCGTTTTAAACCCGCCCCCTCTAAATAGCGCCAAAATCGCGCACACGGGGTAGGGCAGATGCTCAGCCACGATTCAGGTAGGTTTTGTAACATACCTATACCAAGTCCGCGCCGACCAGCGATCACCCAAACACTAACACTATCCTACACATCAGGGACAATTTCCTGAAGCCAACTAACCTATACACCTGCACATCTTTGGAGTGTGGGCAAAACCAGAGCACCTGGAGAAAACCAACGCAGTCACAGGGAGAAGGTACATGCTCCGTACAGACAACATTCGATGTCAGGATCGGACCTGAGTCTCTGGCGCTGTAAGGCAGCAACTCTACCGCTGTTCAAACAACAATAAATGAATCATTTGTCAAAGTTAAACAAGTCACGTTGAGGTCCAAGTCTTATTTGTAAGGATTCAGTGGATTGCACAAAAGAAAGCTGTGGTCGCACTTAGTCTAATGGACTAAAGAAGTTTGATAGCCTAATCCCGATTGTATTATGGAGTACACTATTTTTTTAGTTGGAAATCTGGAGACAAGCTGTTGTCAAAATAGAAATTAAACATGAAAGTGATTCAGGATCATTTGTTTTCAGAATAAATGTTAGTGGTCCATTTAAGCCCCATTATAGGGTGGGCCAAAGTAGCACAGCAAATCTAGAAGGTAGACAAAAGTGCTGGAGAAACTCAGCGGGTGCAACAGCATCTATGGAGCGAAGGAAATAGGCAATGTTTCGGGCTGAAACCCTTCTTCAGACTGATGTAGGGTGGGGGGGCAGGGAGAAGAAAGGAAAAAGGAAGAGGAGGAGCCCGAGGGCTGAGGGAGAGCTGAGAAGGGGAGGAGACAGCAAAAGCTACCGGAAATTGGAGAAGTCAATGTTTATGCCGCTAGGGTGCAGACTGCCCAAGCGGAATATGAGGTGCTGCTCCTCCAATTTCCAGTGGTGCTCACTCTGGCCATGGAGGAGGCCCAGGACAGAGAGGTCGGATTCGGAATGGGAGGGGCAGTTGAAGTGCTGAGCCGCCAGGAGATCAGGTTGGTTAATGCGGACCGAGCGGAGGTGCTGGCCTCCTCCATAGCCAGAGTGAGCACCACCGGAAATTGGAGGAGCACCCTCGCGGCATAAAAATTTACTTCTCCAATTTCCGGTAGCCCTTGCTGTCTCCTCCCCTTCTCAGCTCTCCCTCAGCCCTTGCCTATTTCCTTCGCTACATAGATGCTGCTGCACCCGCTAAGTTTCTCCAGCACTTTTGTCTACCTTCGATTTTCCAGCATCTGCAGTTCCTTCTTAAATAGCAAATCTGGACTTCACTCCAAGAGGTTGTTCTATAACACATATCTAGAGCTCCCAACCTACATTGGGTACCACTGGAACACCATAGTCTAGCAATGTTACAACATTTTGAGATTTAAAAAATCAAGTCTGCAATTTATCCCATCAGATAAAGCATAAAAAGAAGTTTAATTTGACACCTAATTCACTTTCATATCTCAAGTAATAAAAAAGTTATGGCCATTTTCATACTCGGAAATTAGCATCTTGTTCCCTATTGATTTTCTATGGACACATAACAAAAAAGCTGGGATCGTGGACAGTCAAAAGCCCATAACCTTCTTAAAAATTAAGAGAACTGAATGAAATTTTCAGTTATCATAGATTGAAGCATTCTGAAACAAATATAAAATAATCTTACTTGGATGACCTGAAATTAAAGCATATAATTAGTTAGTTACCCAATTGTAGTTAATTTCAAACTTCAATTACTAGATCTAAACATCTATCCATTTCTTAATAAATGATTAACATTTTTAAATAGCCTAAGTGTCCAAATAATATTCACAAATAATTCACAATAAAACATGATTTTTAAATCTCATTTACATTAATTTATAGGCCAAGTGGAAGGAATTTAGTGTTCAATTGCTGTAAATTAAAGTCAATTTAAATCAGCTTTCTAGTGGGATCCTGTGAACGCGCTGGTTTAGAACGTTCACATTGCGCTAGATTTGTGCCCTTAAATGCCCAGAAAAATACTGCGGGATATAATGGGCCCAAAATTAGCTACTCGCAACATTAAACTTTGTATAAAAGGATCTTAAGAAGCCTTTTTTAATGTAAAAATAAACAGCCTACCTCCTGTTGTTTTCTGTATGAGACCCTGCCGGTTGCCGGGGGTCGGGGTTTTAGAGGTTAATTTTTTAAACTACTATAACACTTAGCCAAAGCTCGTAAAACTAATAATAGCTCAAGCGAGGGAATCTGCCAGCGAATTTTCGTTAATAATTAACTAGGCTGAACATCCTCGATTTGAACAGCCTAGAGAAAATCGTGTTTTAAACCCGCCCCCCCTCTAAACGGCGCCAAAATCGCGCACAGAGGCTGGGACAGATTTTCAGCGACGCTTCAGGTATGCTTTGCAACATACCTACATAGTCAATAGACCAACGAACAAAGCAGCACCATAAATAGCCAATTATCAATGGATAATTACAATATAAATAAGGCTGGTCACTGGTCAGGTCAGGGGGGAGTTCCCACCACCACGGGTACCATGTAATCCCGTGCTACCCGCTCCATGGTCGGATAGTCGGCGACTAAACCGTCTCCCCTATCTGGTTTACCAGGTGAGGAGGGGGCTGTGGAACCCCCAGCAGGACCAAAAACAAGACCTGTCAAAGGGCGGATGAGCTCCTAGTTAGCCAACGGCCATCCACACTTCAGTAGAAGTTGCGATCATGGTCGTACGTAGCGCTGTGCCCATTGATGTTTTCAGCGATGATGATGATGGTTATACCTAAAGAAACCTAAAATTAATTCACCCGTGAACACCCTGATAAAGTGGAAATGAATATATTGCAGACTCAAGAAACCGCAGATAATAATAATAATAATAATAATTTTATTTATAGAGCACTTTAAAAACAAACATAGCTGCAACAAAGTGCTGTACATCATTAATCATTGACAAAAAAGTTAATACACACCAAAAATAACAATCAAAATAAATAGTAGGAAAAGATATGTAAAATAAAGAAACATTAAAAACACCAAAAACAGAAGCAAAGTCTCAGGCATGGTCAAAAGCCAGGGAGTACAAATGTGTTTTAACACTGGATTTGAAGATGGACAGTGAGGGGGCCTGTCTGATGTGCAGCGGCAGGGTGTTCCAGAGTGCCGGAGCAGCAACAGAGAAGGCTCTATCCCCTCTGAGCCTCCGATTAGACCTCGGTACCTCCAGGAGCAGCTGACCAGCTGACCTGAGGGACCGGGCAGGAGCGTATGGGTGGAGCAGCTCAGAAAGGTAAGGCGGGGCGAGCCCATTCAGAGATTTAAAAACAAATAACAGATCTGAATCTTGAACTAAAAGCCTATTGCTGAAGGAAACCTGCGGGTCAGGCAGCATCTAAGGGAACTGGACAGGCGACGTTTTGTGTCAGGGCTCTTTTTATGGAGTGAGGGGAGAGAGTCGGAGAAGAGAGGTGGTGGTCGTGGGACAAAGCCTGGAAAGTGATAGGTGGATACAGGTGGAAGGACGTGATTAACAGATGAAAGAGGTAAGTGACAACGGGCTACAGAGGTAAAAGGAGACAAAGGGTGTCAGAGATAGAAGGGAGCGGAAGAGTAAAATGTAAAACCAGAGGGAAGGATATGGGTGTAAGGGGACAGGGGGGAGGGTGCAGATGGGGGAATGAAATGGAAATTGGGAACAGGGATGGGAGATGAGCTTAGGGAGGAGGGGAAAAGAGGAAGGCGATTGAGGTGGGTAGGAGATGGTAGGAGAAACGCGTGTGCACTGTGATAGGGTGGAAGGGTGAGAGAGAGGTGGGTGGTGGGGATATTACTGAAAACGTAAAATGCAATGTTCATGCCACTGGGTTGTGAGTTAACAAAGCAGAATATGAGGTGTTGGTCCTCCAGTTTGCATATGGCTTCACTCTGGCATTGGAGGTAGCCAAGGACAGAAAGGTCAGTATGGAAATTAGAAGGATAGTTAATATGGTTAGCAACCAGGAGCTCCTGCAGGTCTTGATGACAGAGAACAAGGGTTCGGTGAAATGGCCACCTAGTCTACACTGGGCCAATGCATATACTATAGTTCCCCCACCAGTTCAGTTCAGTTTAGTTCATTATCACATGAACCGAGGTACAGTGAAAAGCTTTTGTTGTGTGCTCACCAGTCAGCGGAAAGACAACACATGATTACAATTGAACCATTTACAGTGTATAGGTACATGATAAGGGAGTAACGTTTAGTGCAAAGCCTGTAAAGTCCAATCAATGATAGTCCGAGGGTCACCAATGAGGTAGGCAGTAGTTCAGGGCTGCTCTTGAGTTGAGGTAGGATGGTTCAGCTGCCTGATAACAGCCTGACCAGTGTCTCCTCTCAAATGAACTGACCATAATAAAACTTTTTTTCCAAATTATAACATAATAAACCTGAATAAAGAATGCAAATTAATTGTATTCGATGGAGATTTGAGTATAGGAGCAAGGAGTTTCAACTGTAGTTGTACAGGGTCTTGGTGAGACCACACCTGGAGTATTGCGTACAGTTTTGGTCTCCTAATCTGAGAAAAGACATTCTTGCCATAGAGGTAGTACAGAGAAGGTTCACCAGACTGATTCCTGGGATGTCAGGACTTTCATATGAAGAAAGACTGGATAGACTCGGCTTGTACTCGCTAGAATTTAGAAGACTGAGGGGGGATCTTATAGAAACTTACAAAATTCTTAAGGGGTTGGACAGGCTAGATGCAGGAAGATTGTTCCCGATGTTGGGGAAGTCCAGAACAAGGGGTCACAGTTTAAGGATAAGGGGGAAATCTTTTAGGACTGAGATGAGCAAAACATTTTTCACACAGAGAGTGGTGAATCTCTGGAATTCTCTGCCACAGAAGGTAGTTGAGGCCAGTTCATTGGCTATATTTAAGAGGGAGTTAGATGTGGCCCTTGTGGCTAAAGGAATCAGGGGGTATGTAGAGAAGGCAGGTACAGGATACTGAGTTGGATGATCAGCCATGATCATATTGAATGGCGGTGCAGGCTCGAAGGGCCGCATGACCTACTCCTGCACCTATTTTCTATGTTTCTATGTTTCTATGAATGAATAATACTGATTCGACAATTACCAGAGATGATCAGCTACTGAAAAATAAATTTGCTGCCATTGTCCAAATAACAGTTAATATTATCAACTATTAAATGCCGTGACCTTTGTCCAGACAAAGATTTCTTTTCTCAGATCCTTTCTCAGTAATTATATGAGGGTCCAGATTTAATGTGGTTTTATTGAGATGAGTAATTCTCAGAGAGTTCTGACTAATAACTAGAAAGACAAACAGCTCACATCATTTATTGCATTTAAACTCATTATTAAAACAGGAAATTATCTTGAACAGCAATAAATCTATTCACTATTTAGCTATTGACCATTTCGAAAAACTGTTAATGAAGAGGTTCTATCATGCTTCCAAGCTTCATAACGATATTTGAAATCATATCATTAAATATCTATATTTTTAAAGTTGTTTCTTAATTAAAATATCCGTTGACAAACAATTTAAATCAGTTGAGTAGGAGCCAGAGACTGCAGATGCTGGAATCCTTCCCAAAAATGGAGAGTAGCTGGAGGAGCTCAAAGGGTCAGGCAGCATCTGTGGATGCTAATTATCAGACTCAATCTGTCCCAGTTCCCTCCTCTGCCTGACCTATTGAGTTTCCACAGCTGCTCTCCCTTTGTAATTAAATCATTTATGTTAAAAGTTGAAGGCAAACAACTGTCATTTACTAATTTTCAACTTTTTTTCCATTGCGTTCTCTATTTATTTTCCATACCTCAAAGTTATTTTCCTTAGAAACAATTGATGCAGTTAAACAGAAGCCATGCAGGCTTTAGTAATCACGAGTGCTAGATTAATTGGTTGCTATTTGTACTCCTGACTGCTCTCCACTAAACCTTGCATGCCTTAGGAAATTTGGGATGTCCCCAATAATTCTCACCAGTTTCTATAGATTGGCCGTAGAAAGCATTTCATCGGGATGCATCACAGAATGGTTTGGGAACAGCTCCACCCAAGACCACAAGAAATTGTAGAGAATTGCAGATGCAGCCCAGACCGTCATACAAATCAACCTCCCTTCCACTGGCTCCATCTACACTTCACACTGCCTCGGCAAGATCACCAGCATCATCAAAGATGAGTCGCATCCTGATCACTCCCTCTTCTCCCCTCTCCAATCAGGCAAGAGGTACAGAAGTGTAAAAACACACCTCCCCAGATTCAGGGACAGTTTCCTTGCACTGTTATCATGCAACTGAATCATCCTAACAAAAACTAGTGTGGTCCCGAGTTGCCATCTACCTCATTGAAGATCCTTGGACTACATTTAATTGGACTTTACTGGACTTTATCTTGCACTAAACGTTATTCCCTTTATCATGTGCCTGTACATTGTGGACGGCTCGATTGTAATCACGTTTTGTCTTTCTGCTGACTGGTTAGCATGCAACAAAAAGCTTTTCATTGTACGTCGGTACACGTGACAATAAACTAGACTAAACTAAACTAAACTAAGCTTCTGAAACACAATCACAACTTCCCAATGTAGGTTGCACCATTAACTAGGAGAGACATACTTTTAAAGAAAAAATATACGATTAGATTACTACATAGGGGCAAAGTGACTGCAATCCACAGGGAACCAATAAAACTCATTCACCATATGTCTAACAGCTTTAACACGTATGGGTCTGTCCCACATAGGCAATTTTTCAGCAGACTGCCGGTGACTGTCAAGTTGCCGGCAGACGCCGGAAAAACCGGGAGCTGGAACGGTGACTGTCAGAGTGGAACACACACACACACACACACACACACACACACACACACACACACACACACACACACACACACACACACACACACACACACACACACACACACACACACACACACACAACACACACACACACACACACACACACACACACACACACACACACACACATCACAAAGGCGGGGGCCAGGGCAAGCAGGGGGAGCGCTGTCTGAAGTTCACACGGTGCAAAGCCAAGGTGATACAGACACACACCGCGATGAACAGGAAGATTGGCGCTGTATTTAAGGCGACTAGCACAGTGTACATCCTTTAAAAGAGGGGAGGGAGAGGGGAAGAAGGGGGGGAGAAGTAGTAGGGGGGGGGGGGGGGTGGGGGGTAGGGGGGGGGGTAGAGGGGGGGTTGTAGCGGGGGGGGTGTAGAGGGGGGATGTAGGGGAGGGTGTAGAGGGGGGGTTTAGAGGGGGGGTAGAGATGGGGGGGGTTTAGAGGGGGGTGTAGAGGGAGTGAAGAGGGGTGTGTGTGCGTGTAGAGGGGGGGTTTAGAGGGGCGTGTAGAGAGGAGGGTGTGTAGAGGGGTGTGTGTGTAGAGAGGGTGTGTGTATTTGTAGAGGAGGGGTGTAGAGGGGGAGGTGTAGGGGGGGTGTAGAGAGGGGGGGTGTAGAGAGGGGGGGTGTGTAGGGGGGGTGGGGTGTGTGTGGGGGGGGGGTGTAGAGGGGGGGGGGGGGGAGACAACTTTTAAGAGGCCAGACAACTTTTAAGAAGCCAGAGAAACACAGCTGTGAAGTTAGGCAGACATTTAACATTACCGGTCGGTTATTCTTGGTTCTGAAAACTGCTGCTTATGTTTTTTATCCCCAATGAGCTAATGAAAATGTCCAGTCAGCAAAGGCGATGAACTAAAACTACCTACGACTACCTCCACTACCTGTAACTACATGGCGTCCCCACTACCTCTGTACCTACGACTACAGGATTATCGATTATCTCCATGGCGAACAATTTTTGGTCACAGGAAATGTTTCAACATGTTGAAAAATTAGTGGCGACCATACTGAGGCCACGACTAGTTCCCAGAATGCGGGAACTCCTCGCGACCATGAAGGAAACTCACCAGAGACCACCAGCAAACAGAGTCTCCTGCACTTGCCTAAAAAGTTGCCTAAGTGGGACAGGCCCATACGGCAACGCAAAGGAAATTATGAGAAAAGAACCATTTGCCCATTATTTGTTAAGACTGAGTATAAAGTCATTCAGTTGTTTCCCATTTTTAATAAATCATTATTTGCTCAGATATAGCAACAAACTGCAGATGCTGGTATACAAAGAGTGCTGGAATAGTGCTGGAGGAGTAACTAAGCCTTGGAGTTACTCAGGCTCCATCTCTGGGGAATATGGGTAGGTGACATTTCAGGTTGGGATGATTGTGGATGATCAGCCATGATCACATTGAATGGCGGTGCTGGCTCCTGCACCAATTGTCTATTGTCTATTGACCTTTAGAAGTAAATTAATTCACCAACAACAGTTTGTGTTACTTTGACCATTTTATGTGTTTTTAGAAAAATAATCGATCTGCCTTTGTAAGAGATCATTTTCATTGTCAGATTGATTGTGTGGCATAGATTAAGACCTTTTCTCAAAATATCATTTATACTTGGAGAAGCTGTAACCACTTTTCATTGATTTAGAAAAATCAATAATTTAAAAAATAAGCTGGTTTATCTATCTATCTATCTATTATATATTAAAACTGTGTGGCTGCCACCTGCCGTCCAGCGTCCGGCTGCCTTTCTGCCTTTTGAATCGTTGACGGCTGCTTCTTCCTATCAGCTTCCAACACACTTCAAAACAAAGTTGCAAGACAGGAACACTCTGAACTTTTCACTGCTGCAGCAGGCAGGGGAGGTGCAATTGGAATTTTTTTTTAATCCACTGCCGAGGGAGGCAGGGGAGTGCTGGAATCTTACATTTGGGAACGGTGTCAGTTCCGTTGGAGGAGACAGGTGCATGGTGGAATATTGGGTTGGGGGATCACACCATTGGGGGAGCAGACCCAATGGGTCTGCACTTGTATAATATAAAAATGCACTAAAAACACTCACACATTTAAAAAGCAAATACTAAAAATAAGTATTGCAGTCTGAAGAAGGGCCCCCAACCTGAAACATCACCCATACTTTTTCTCCAGAGATGCTGCCTGACCAGCTGAGTTATGACAGCACTTTGTGTCTATCAAGCTATAAGCAGTAGCTGAATACCTTCCATACACCTGAATATCGTATCTCTTGAGAAGGTATTGTTACCCTGTACAAAGCCGGGTGACAGTGTGAACTGTGAGGAGGATGCTATGAGAATGCAGGTTGACTTGGACAGGTTGGGTGAGTGGGCAGACGCATGGCAGATGCAGTTTAATGTGGATAAATATGGGGTTATCCACTTTGGTAGCATAAAACGGAAGGCAGATTATTATCTAAATGGTGTCAAGTTGGGAAAAGGGGAAGTGCAATGGGATCTGGGGGTCCTTGTTCATCAGTCAATGAAAGTAAGCATGCAGGTACATCAGGCAGTGAAGAAAGCAAATGGCGTTCATAACAAGAGGAGTTGAGTATAGGAGCAAAGACGTCCTTCTGCAGTTGTACAGGGCCCTAGTGAGACCACACCTGGAGTATTGTGTGCAGTTTTGGTCTCCAAATTTGAGGAATGACATTCTTGCTATTGAGGGAGTGCAGCGTAGGTTTACAAGGTTAATTCTCGGGATGGCGGGATCGTCATATGCTGAGGAAATGGAGCGGCTGGGCTTGTACACTCTGGAATTTAGAAGGATGAGAGGGAATATTATTGCAACATATAAGACTATTTGGTCCAAACCGACACGCTAGAGGCAAGAAACATGTTCCCGATGTTGGAGGAGTCCAGCCACAGTTTAAGAATAAGTGGTAAGCCATTTAGAACGGAGATGAGGAAACAATTTCTTCTCACAGAGGGTTGCTCTCAGAGGGCGGTGGAGGCCAGTTCTCTGGATACTTTCAAGAGAGAGCTGGATAGGGCTCTTAAAGATAGCGGAGTCCGGGGATATGGGGAGAAGGCAGGAACGGGGTACTGATTGTGGATGATCAGCCATGATCGCATTGAATGGCGGTGCTGGCGCAAAGGGCTGAATGGCCTCCTCCTGCACCTATTGTCTATTGTTTATTTATGTCAATGAGTCGAGCAAGAATTGGACAGCTCAGTCTGTAACTTTCTGATTTCATGCTTTGCTATGCATGTGTGGAGTTGCTGCCGATCACATGCCTCACTCTAGCTCTTACCGCGAGTAATCTGGGCCAGGGGAATGTGAGGGCTAGCGCCAATATCTTCCCATCTTTCTGTAATAGCCGGAGAATGATTTTTTTTCTTATAAGCAACAACAGATCACTCACCGATTGACAGGTTCTGAACAATCAAATTTCCAGCAAATGGCCTCCGATCAAAGCTATATTCAAGACAGTCCAGTTTAATCTGTGTTCCATTTAATGGTTTCTATTCTGAACCTTTTTTTCCCATTAACACCGATTCCCAAGGGTTCCGTCATCTCTCCCACAACGTTCTCTCTCCGATCAATCAGCGTCTCTACTTATTGTTGGTGACTCCACTCTATTTCACCAATATCTTTTAGATCGCACGCTCTCAGCCACTGATGTGGGTGAAGTAATTTGCCTTATCTCTTTCGTGACCCTTGTTATTTTACACACAGCCACAGGGTCTCATTTTGGAGCATTCTGTCAGGTGAAAACCTATTGTTGAGGTCCCAGCCCCTGAACTGGGCAACCGGCCCTTTCAAAGTGAAAATAAAGTATAGAAAGCAGATTGCTGTTTTTGGATCGACTGGTATCTGCTGACAGCCTGTCAGTAATTGTCTACAAAGTTAATTCCCCTTCAGTCCTTTGGGATCGATGAGAGGAAGAATGTTCCTCCCGTCTCCTCCAAATCAGCCAGTCATCACTGCCTCAAAAATTGCCACCTTCCTCCTTTCAATTGAACTTCTGTAACGGCAGGTAAATCATGGGTCAGGCACGACCTTCATCACAATCTCAAGTATATTGGACAATCACAAAGGTCTGAGAATCTGACAGGATGTGTAGGAAGGAACCATAGATGCTGGTTTACACCCAAGATAGACATAAAAATGCTGGAATAACTCAGTGGAACAGGCAGCATTTCTGGAGAAAGGGGTGATGTTTCGGATTGAGATCTTTCTTCAGACTGAGAGGGTTCTCTCCAAGAGGTAGCTCTCAGTCTCAAGAAGGGCCTTGATGCGGAATATCACCGATTCCTTTTCTCCAGAGATGCTGCTTCAGCCACTGAATTACTTCTGTATCTTGTGTCTCTCTCTGGCCGGAGGAGTTGGAAAGATGTGATGGCTATTGGAGGAGTTGGGTTGGAAGAGGAAAGAGTTGTCAAACCTGGGTGTTAGAGGGGAGAATCAGGCATTGGAGCAAATCTGGCACCTGGAAAGCAGAGTGCTGGAAAGTAGGTGGCAGGGTGGGGAGAGAGATCAGGGACATTGGTGGCTTCCATTGGAGGGAAGATCTGCAACCTGCAGATTGGTTGGAATTCTGGTTGACTGGAGAGAGTCAGCACCATACGATGATCAGAAGCCAAGGCCTCAGGTAATTACTAGGGGAAACCAAGATGGTGATCAAAGCATAGTGACAAAGGGTAGACACAAAATGCTGGAGAAACTCAGCGGAACAGGCAACATCTCTGGTTAGAAGGAATGGGTGACGTTTCAGACCGAATCCCTTCTTCAGAGTGACCAGGGATCATTTGTAGAAGTCAGGACACAGGATTGCAGCCAACCCCAATGTTTCAACCCCAGGCTCAAAGTCCAGATCCGACCAAAGTTCATTTAACTGATCTTGCACCCTCCACAAAACCTCAACCTCGTGATCAAGTCTCATGACTCAAGACCCATGATCTACTTGAGTGCATTATGTTTGCAACAACCTTAAAGAGAGAGAAAAACTCACAAGAAACAGAACCAGTAGATCAAACAATGTTAACATATACATTAGGTCATCTTAAACCAATCGCATTTTCATATACAAACATATTCTCTGAATTGGACACAAAGTCTTCGAGTAACTCAGAGGGTCAGGCAACATCTCTGAAGAATATGGATAGGTGAAGTTTCGGATGGGAACATTCTTCAGAATGTTACTCCAGCAATTTGTGATTTTTTTTTTGTAAACTGGCATCTGCAGTTCCTTGTAATTACATATCCTCTGAATTGTTAAGTTGGGACTTTCTTTTATTCTGTAAATTAATATACAGGTATCTTGTGCAAGCAAAATTGTTAGCTACCTTATCAAATTATTTTTCTGGACAATAAGCTCTTAATGAGGCCACACTGTTATATTGGCAGATCCCCAATTTAGGTGATTACTTGAGAGACTAATTAGCTGGTGGAATTTTGAGTAAAAGTAGAGTTGAATCAATTAATTCTGCCGTCATCATGAAATACATTGCTTTTATTTTTTTAAATTAACAAAATCTGTCGCTTGCTTACTTCTAATCTGGTTTAAATAATAACACTGGGGGGCTGGAATTAGTCTTAAACTGTTAACTTGTACACTTGATCTGGGAATGGTAAATTGAAATTCTTATTTGTTGCGGCTTTACAAGCCCATTAATAGAAACATAGAAACATAGAAAATAGGTGCAGGAGTAGGCCATTCGGCCCTTCAAGCCTGCACCGCCATTCAATATGATCATGTCTGATCATCCAACTCGGTATCCTGTACCTGCCTTCTCTCCATACCCCCTGATCCCCTTAGCCACAAGGGCCACATCTTAAAAATATAGTCAATGAACTGGCCTCAACTACCTTCTGCGGCAGAGAATTCCACAGATTCACCACTCTCTGTGTGAAAAATGTTTTCCTCATCTCGGTCCTAAAAGATTTCCCCCTTATCCTTAAACTGTGACCCCTAGTTCTGGACTTCCCCAACATCGGGAACAATCTTCCTGCATCTAGCCTGTCCAACCCCTTAAGAATCGTGTAAGTTTCTATAAGAGTCACCCCTCAATCTTCTAAGTTCTAGCGAGTACAAACCGAGTCTATCCAGTCTTTCTTCATATGAAAGTCCTGACATCCCAGGAATCAGTCTGGTGAACCTTCTCTGTACTACCTCTATGGCAAGAATGTCCTTCCTCAGATTAGGAGACCAAAACTGTACACAATACTCCAGGTGTGGTCTCACTAAGACCCTGTACAACTGCAGTAGAACCTCCCTGCTCTTATACTTAAATCCTTTTGCTATGAATGATAACATACCATTCGCCTTCTTCATTGCCTGCTGCACCTGCATGCCTACTTTTAATGACTGGTGTACCATGACACCCAGGTCTCGTTGCATCTCCCCCTTTCCTAATCGGCCACCATTCAGATAATAATCTACTTTCCTATTTTTGCCACCAAAGTGGGTAACCTCACATTTATCCACATTATACTGCATCTGCCATGCATTTGCCCACTCACCCAGCCTATCTAAGTCACCTTGCAGCATCCTAGCATCCTCCTCACAGCTAACACTGCCCCCAGCAAATAACATAACAATAAATATACAATAAACAATAACATAACAAATTAATAATCAGTGATACTAAGTAATCAGACCATGATAGTACAAAAACCAAGTGCAAACAAAATGAAGTCCATAGCGGATTGTCCATCCCAGCTCAATATGTATTATTTTGTCCAGAAATTCATTCCTCAAATGACAACACATGAATAAAATTAATTTTCCTAAAAATACTTTAAAGTACTAGAAAATAATTAGAAATATAAAGATGTGAAAAACATAAACTAAATAGCCACACCTACCTCTTTACTCAAGGTTTAGTTGTTAGTTTAGTTTAATTTATTATTGTCACGTGTACCAAGCCACACTAGAAATTTTGTTCTGTCTGCTATCCAGTCAAATAATGCTAAACATGAGGACAATCGTATACAACTAGTAGAGGATTGTAAGTAGATCCTCTTATGAAACAGTACTTAGTCGCCACGTTCCGCTGTCATCTTGCAATATTCAAGTCTCTGCAAAGTCCTAAGGAGGTATACGATTTCTCACGTTAAGGCCAAGTGTCCTGGCAGCACTGGATCGATGAAGTAAGGGTCGGTCTGACCCAGCACAATGCCTTCAGCTCCTACCACTGCTACTCTGTGCAGTTGCCGCAGGGTGCACCGATCTGCTCAACTCACCTGGCTGCTTTGGGGCCTTCGGCAGCCTCTTCCGCCAACACCAACACACTATCCTTTGCTCCAGCAACCATCCCTCTACGTCCATGTGCACAGGTCACCAGGTCCTGGTTCCAGAGTTGCCCACGGACTTTTAGAGTGTTTTCCAAGGGTGTTGAGTTTGCGGACTGTCCACAGCCACCATCTTGAAAGTGACCGCATTTTGTGCTTTCTAAATCAGCCACTGGTGGCATAAAGCCACAGGGATGCATTGAGGTCACATCCAGTTCTCTCTCCTCTGTATGTCTTTGCTCCACCATTGGACTTGCTGGTGAATATCATAGGAGAGCAGGGATTCAGATGTCAGAGAATGGATGACAGCCATCAGTTCTCTGTGGAACTACCAGCTAGTGGCAGCATGGCCCGAACCTTAGGTTTAACATTAATTTCTTATTTATTTGTTTCTAGAAAATTGCAAGCATTCATTTGACAACTCTTTAGGAACATGTGATTTTATTAGGCTTTGGTTGCATCTTTAGGTTAATGTATGTGCCTTCTCAGTGTTTAGGATCTCAAACAATGAACTGCAGATGCTGGTGTATAAAAAAGACACAAAGTGCTGGAGCAACTCAGCAGGTCAGGCAGCATCTCTGGAGAATATGGACAGGGGACATTTTGGGTCGGGAACGGGTTTATCCATGGTTTTGGACAATTCATAAGGACCTTAGGCGGACAGCCTTGTTGCAAACACGCTAACCATTTTAGAATCAACCTCCTCTCATCTATTGAATAGCATTGTTAAATTCTTTGGCCTGCTTCATGCTAGTGGGCATGAATATTATAATTTTAATTTAGCAATTCCAAGTAATGAAAAGCAATTGCAGATTATGCATCATAATCAATATATTACCTTAAGCTTGTATTCTTTACATAATTTAGAACCAGAGTGATATATATGCCGCTATGCAGTAATTTATCGTGAAACATAATTTAACCTCTTAGGCAGGCCTAAATGATGAATTACTTTCAACAGATTTGTAATATTCCCTTTAAATCATTCAAGAAGCAGTTCTAATGTAGCAATGTTCATTTATCAGGAGGTACAACTGCGCTTGAAAGAAGTAGAAGCAAGGAACTGCTGATGCTTATTTACAAAAAACACACATACATTGTTGGAGTAACTCAGTGGGTCTGAAGTCTAAAGAAAGGTCCCGACCCAAAACTTCACCTATCCATGTTCCAGAGATGCTGCTTGACCCGCCGAGTTACTCCAGCACTTTGTGTCTTTTTTTGTAGTAAAAGTGTGTCTCATGTGGGAATCAAACCTGAACATGAAAATCTTACTATTTTCATATTTGTGTCACTAATTGCTGCTGCACAAATGGGCTGTGCTAATTTCCAAGAGACAGCAAAGGCAACATTCCCATTTCAATCAGGCAAATCCCTTAAAACAACAGGTGACCGTGAAATGATATGGGATCATGATTGGCATTTTAGCAATTGAGTGGGCAGGGCATGCACATAGTTTAGCAAACATAGACAGTAAAAGATAAGTTGGACTGTTTGGTGGTAAGAGCCTTTCTTCCTTTCATGTTTGTTAGATACCTTAATAAATGTTATCATCTTAAGGTTTATGTATTATTATCACATCTACCGAGGTACATTGAAGAGCTTTGTTTTGCAAACTTTCCAATCAAATCGAATAATACTAATACTATAAATACAATCAGGCCGAAATCAAGTACAACAGGTAGACCGAAGGGAAAGATACAACATGCGGAATATAGCTCTCCGCTTTCTAGTGCAACAGTTCCAGAGACAAAAGTCTAATGTCCACATTGAGGTAGGTAGGAAATTCAGACTGAATGCTAACTTGTGAAAGAAACTTCCAGAAGCCTGATAACAGAGGGGAAGAAAGGCTCTTACCACCAAACAGTCCAACTCCAGAATTCCATTTGGTGGAATCTATATCTATATCTATATTCCTATCACAGAGCAAAGGTCTTCTTGTTGTCTGCTCCAATTAAGCATAGCGCCACATTTAAAGAGAAATTTCAAATTACATTATATGAATGAATGAATGAATTAAATCTTTATTGTCATTTTCCTGAGTACTCACATACCCAGAGGAAACAAAAAAACCAGTGTCCATTCAGGGTGCAGTAAAAAATAAATAGAAATAAAAATACATATATCATGAACAAATTAAACCCTCTACTCTCTACTAAACATCAACAGGCGTTCCGATCGGCAGCGGCACGACAGTGACTCTGCTGCAGTGTGTCCAGGTTGGTGGTTGGTGCGCGATACTTTGGCATACAAACACAGAAAATTATAGAAGCATCTTGGAGTTTTATGAAGACAACTTTGATACAATGATAAGTTCTATGGTTGGGAGCAAATGTAAAATTGTTGATAAAATCAGCATCAGTGGGTTCATGTTAATATGGTGGAATTGTGTTCCTGTTGGATTCTTTTAAGAGCCAATATTATGCACTGTGTAAATTGTAGTATAGCACTGATCATGGATCTCTGACGAATCATTATCTTTTGATAGATGCTGCCTGACCCGAGGCCTGTTTCCAGCACTTGCCTTTTTTTTAATTCAGATTTCCAGCATCTGATGTTTGTTTTTGTTGGTTTTTCATAAGTACAGGGCAGTCAATGCTGAAGATGGTGTAAACACTGATCTTGCTTCAACTGGGGCATCCGATCATCTTATCACTGGGACACAGTGCAGGAATTGGGGAGGGATCAGATTTACAAGAATGTTTCCTGGGATGAAAGATGACAGTGACAGGGATGGATCAGAGCAGCTGGGAGGACATTGTTCAAAGAGAAGTTTGAGGGGGAAGATGTGATGGGAGTACATGGTATGTTAGCATTCATAGCAAAAGGATTTGAGTATAGGAGCAGGGAGGTTCTACTGCAGTTGTACAGGGTCTTGGTGAGACCACACCTGGAGTATTGCGTACAGTTTTGGTCTCCTGATCTGAGGAAAGACATTCTTGTAGAGGGAGTACAGAGAAGGTTCATCAGACTGATTCCTGGGATGTCAGGACTTTCATATGAAGAAAGACTGGATAGACTCGGCTTGTACTCGCTAGAATTTAGAAGATTGAGGGGGATCTTATAGAAACTTACAAAATCCTTAAGGGGTTGGACAGGCTAGATGCAGGAAGATTATTCCAGATGTTGGGGAAGTCCAGAACTAGGGGTCAAAGTTTAAGGATAAGAGGGAAGTCTTTTAGGACCGAGATGAGAAAATCATTTTTTACACAGAGAGTGGTGAACCTGTGGAATTCTCTGCCACAGAAGGTAGTTGAGGCCAGTTCATTGGCTATATTTAAGAGGGAGTTAGATGTGGCCCTTGTGGCTAAAGGGATCGGGGGTATGGAGAGAAGGCAGGGTTGGGATACTGAGTTGGATGATCAGCCATGATCATATCAAATGGCGGTGCAGGCTCGAAAGGCTGAATGGCCTACTCCTGCACCTATTTTCTATGTTTCTATGTTACATAGGAGCCTGGGCAGTGAGTATAGTGAGAGACTCTTAATAGTGGTGGATATGTGGCTGGCAAATTTTCATAGGTATAAACTGTAGGGGAAGAAAATAAGGCTGCAGCGTTGCTGCCTTACAGCGCCAGAGACTGGCGTTTGATCCTGTGTCCTGCGTGGGTTTTCTCCAGGTGCTCCGGTTTCCTCCCACACTCCAACGACGTACAGGTTTGAAGGTTAATTGGCTTGGTAAAATTGTAAATTGCCCCAGTGTGCGCAGGGTAATGTTATTGTGTGGGGATCATTAGCCGAAGCGGACTCGGTGGGCCAAGGGGGCTGTTTCAGCGCTGTATCTCTAAACCAAAGAAAGAAATTAAGTATAACTGTAGCAAATCATTTTCACACAGTATGTATTTGGAATCTAAATGCACTGGCTGTAGATGTGGTGGAGGTATGTTTTACGGTGGTGTTTGAGGGTATTCTGAGGAAAATTGTTCAATTCTACAGAGAAGGAACGAGAGCATGGAACTAGTGAATTGCATTGGTAGAGAGCTGATGCTGACACAATGGGCTGAATGGCCTCCTTCAGTGCTATAACCATTGTGTGATTTTACTTCGGAGTCACGTGCGTGACTACGTGAAGAAGGGCAGTCCGTCTGCGCGCACGCCATTATGTCTGAACGCAACACACGCGATGGACTGGCAGGGGCATTGTGTCCTCCCAGTCCGTCTGGATGGGCAGGTAAGGAAAGTTGAATTACTTACCTGCGTTCTTTCGGGCTTGAAGCTTTTTGTAGTTTCAGGGCCCAGATGTTGAGGAGACGGTCCGCGGGGAAGTCGGTTGCCAAAGACCGCAGCATTCCCAGTAGCGGGCGACGGTCTTGTTTCCCGACATAGCGCCGGCAGAACCGGCAGGAGACTTGTTGCAGGAGTTGGTGGTTCTGCAGTACGGGAAAAACCACCCGCAAATCAAACAAACCCGTTGACTCAGATGAGTCCGGGGGGGGAAAAGGGATACCCTCCCTCAACGGAGAGCGTCTGAGGACGACCCTCCCATATGGGGCAATTTTTTGGAGAAGTTGCTCCAACAATGACCTGCTCTAAGGAGAGAGCTGTGTCAGCCCGGTACCTACAGCAGCAGGCAGTACCGGGAGCCTCGCATAATGGGGCAACCCAATGTCTTCCCCATTGGAGGGGGAAGTACATATGGAAGAAAACACTTTGAATCAGAATACAATAGCAATAGGGGGGGGCAAACTTCCCATGGTCAAGCAGAAGAAAGGAAGTAAGTAAGTAAGTTTTACTTATATAGCACTGTTTAAGTTAACTTGCATTGACACCAAAGTGCTTTACATAAAATGAATAATAAGCACAAAAGAAAAGAAGTACTTCTGCAATCATTCAGGTTCCACTGGGTGCTTCCTTGGATAGAGATCTAGCAAATGGCTCCTGCTCTGAGGAGAGGAGCATTCACGGTCAGTTTCAGTCAGACCCAAAGCAAGAATCTCATTTAGGCCCGCTGGAGGGGCCATGTTAGCGCAGGTATCCTCAGGGGCCTGCGGCAGCACCTGTTTTCAGGGCTACCTACAAATCTCACTCTCAGTGGAGGGGAGTGTGAGTGATCAGTAGTGAACTGATATTGTATTAAAGTATGAACATACTGAAGCACATGCATATGGCCTCAAGAGCCAGCAGTTGGCAGAATATCCGCACGCTACAAATGCCGGCAAGGGAACAGCGCTATCAGGGTGACTTTGGGGAAACCAGCCGCCGAATCCTCTCTTCAGGTAAGACCAGAAGAAGGAAGCAAAAGCTGTTGGACCAATCAAGGTACCAACGACAAGCAAAACTTCATCAGCAGGCAACAACACACCCCACACCTCCATAGGGGGTAAGCGGTTCACTGAAGCCGGTGGTAGCTTGAAAGCTGGGCACGGAAATATGATCAGAGTCGTCTTTCAAGGCAGACTCAGAATTATGGCCAGAATTGTCCTACAAGGCAGGATCAGTATGATAAGGTTTTCAGACCAAGACCCAAGCAGAGGTCAGGAGAAACATGGAATCCACACTCCCTACCAGTCCTACTCCCAATCAAGGAGAGAAAAGGAACCCGCATCAGAGGCCTTTGGGCTTACCACAAGATCACCGGTAGCCCTGGAGGTAGGTGGGTCTGGGTTTACTGAAACAAGGGATTGTGGACCAGTTACATGTTGGTAATTTTACTCTTGTGTTTTTGTTCAAAATGACAATAACATGAATTTCAGATCTGCTTTTAAAAAACAGATAACAACATGTGATTATTTTTACTGCACAACCTACATAGGTTCCAAGCAGACTTGGAACTCGGACCGGAGTTGTCTGCAAGGCAGGCCCAGTATTTTGGGCAGGATTGCCTTCCAGGACAGGTGACAGATGGAGGATGTCACTTCAAACTCAACTCAAACCATCTCCAGATGGTCAAAAGAGGTAATGGCGGTAGCAGGAGTAAACATTTATATGGTTAAATCTCACTCCACCAGGGCTGCATCTACGTCGGCAGCAAGAGCTATGGACATGCCCCTTGACGACATCCTAGTGGCTGCAGAATGGATGAATGAAATAACTGTCCACCGGTTTTATAACAAACCCATAACCGGACTGGGGGTATTTGCACGTACCATTTTAAGTTCTGTCCCTTAGTTTCCCCCCAAGGTTGGGAGGGGTAACTATTTTTAAAAACTTTTCTTTCATTTAAAGCATCAGTGTCTTTACCTAACTACGTAATGTCTGAATGCTTTAATGATTACACGCATCCATGGTCAATCCATTCAGTGTGTGATGCCTGGATTTGTAACTGGCGTAAAATCACAGAGCTTTGAAATCTTCACGTAGTCACTCACGTGACTCCGAAGTAAAATAGTGAGATTAAACGAGAACTTACCAGTTGGAAGTTTGATCTTGATTTTATGAGGAGTTACGATGAGCGATTACGTGCCCACTGCTCCCACCCTCATACTATCAAGGTCATATGGAAGTTTTTCTAGTTTCTTCACAATCAGGTCTTCTTTTTGTCTGTGATTTTAACACCGCTGCTTTGAAGATTGATGCGCACGCAGACGGGCGGCCCTTCTTCACGTAATCGCTCATCGTAACTCCTCATAAAATCAAGATCAAACTTCAAACTGGTAAGTTCTCGTTTAATCTTACTATTACTGCTGTTACCAGAGACAAATGGAACGGCATCATTCACTCTCCAGCATTCATTCTGGTTTATTTATTCAAACATATAAAATTGTATTTGCACAATTTTAACATCTTTCATTCTTAGAATATCTCAAAGGAATTCAAGGCTAATGAATTACATGTGAGATCTTGTATGCACAGCATGGTCTTTCAGACGGCAATGTGATAAATGATAAGTAAACTGCTTTTGGGTCGTTAATTGAAAGATCAATGTTAGCTCGGATACTGATTGAATTTTTTTCACTTCGATAGAGACTTTATATGCACACATTAATAAGTAGCTGACGAGTAGAAACGAAGAAATGCAGATGCTGGTTTATACCAAAGATAGACACTGGAGTGTCTAGTGCTGGAGTAATTCAGTGGGTCAGGCAGCATCTCTGGAGAAAGAGGATGGCCAATGTTTCGGATCGGGTCACAACTAGTCACTGGCAGCCAACCAGAAAAAGCCTTTATTGCCACTCTTTGCCTTCTGCCATCCAGTCAGCCTGCTATCCATGCTAGTACCTGCCTTTTGACACCATGAGCTCTCATCTTACTTATCAGCCTCACGTACAGCACCTCATCAAAGGCCTTCTGAAAATCCAGCAAACAACATCCACTGACTCTCATTTGTTTATCCTGCTATTTACTTCCTCAAAGAATTCCAGCAGGTTCGTCAGGCAAGATCTCCCTTTCACAAAACTATGCTGACCTAGTTGGCCTATTTTATCATGAGCTTCTGAGTGCTCATTGAAGAAATTGAACCCAGCAATGATGAGGGAATATTGGTATGTGTCAAAATAAGAACGATGCTGACTTGGAAGTGAACTCGTAGCTGGTAAATGCTGCACTAGAGTTAACAAGTGATTTTGCTAACTCTAGACAGTTACTGCAGTATGTCAGATGCACTTTGGCCTCTAGCAAGCTTCAGGGAAGTAGTATATTCCATCATATTCAATCATATTCTTAACTTGAACACACTAAATGCTCATGAGTCTACTACACTTTATATATTACTCGGCCTCAGCTCTGCACTTGTTGGTGTTATTATTTATTCAGTGTGGTTACTTTTGAATGGTGTTGATGATTGTGATCTGTTGATAACATTGCTACTATTAAAACCTTTGAGCAGCGGACCAGGCTTTCCTTGCCTATGATTATTTGTGTCTGGAATATTACCAGCTGCTCGCTATTCCAAAGCCTAGATATTGCCCAGATCCTATGGTTCTTGGTTCTTGGTTTCTTGGTCCTCCAAAATATTCCAAATGGAATTTAAACTGGAGGTGGTGAAGGGAGGGCTTAAGCCAGAAAGGGTTATTGGGAAGAAAGAGCTACTTTAAATTTAGTTGCATCTGGTTTGGGTGGAGATTATTCCATGCTTTAATTGTGCGGGGGAAGAACGAATTGCTGTACACATCTGTCTTTGTAGCTGGGATCACAAATTGGATCGAATGCCCTCGTTTGCTCCTAATTGGTGTAGGTTTGGTGTAGGCCTTGTAGTCTATGATTCCACAATAGGATCACATGCGCTGTTTCCTAATAAGAAGATCTTTGAATGAATGGGGACAGTGAAATCAATGATGAATTAACCAACTCTGGACTTAACACAGAGGAAAGGTCAATGATAAAACTGGGCTCATACCTCTTTACTTTAGAAATATAGCGTGGAAACTTTGGCCCACTGAGTCTGTGCCGACTAGCGATTACCCTGTACACTTGCACTATCCTACACACCAGGGACAATTTACGATTTTACAGAAGCCAATTAACGAACCTGGACGTCTTTGGAATGTGGGAGGAAACTGGTTCACCTGGAGAAAACTCATGTGGTCACAGGGAAAAAGTACAAACTCTGTACAGACAACACCCGAGGTCAGATTCACTATGTCACTGGCACTGTAAGGCAGCAGGTCTACCAATGCCCCATTGTGTTGCCCCTCTTCATCAAGGAGATCCTGCAAAAATCTACAGCAGTCATACCATTATTTCTTTGTGCCAAGTGTGTCTCCAGACTATAGCTTTGAAACGTATTGATCGGAAATTGCCGGAAATATTTCACACTTCACTCCATGCGGCTTTGATGTTATGAGCAGCTATTGTCAATCCTCCTTTAATATTTGGGCTTTACAACTAAATCTGATTCAAGATTTCCAGATTTTTTAATGATACCCATTTCCAAGACGAAGCATGAGATTCAGTTTTCAGCTGAGGATGGAAAACCATTTTACCCTTAATTCTTCTCTATCTAGACTCAAGTATTAAAGATACTGTGAGGTTATCCATTTTGGTGGCAAAAACAGGAAAGCAGACTATTATCTAAATGGTGGCCGACTAGGAAAAGGGGAGATGCAGCGAGACCTGGGTGTCATGGTACACCAGTCATTGAAAGTAGGCATGCAGGTGCAGCAGGCAGTGAAGAAAGCGAATGGTATGTTAGCTTTCATAGCAAAAGGATTTGAGTATAGGAGCAGGGAGGTTCTACTGCAGTTGTACAGGGTCTTGGTGAGACCACACCTGGAGTATTGCATACAGTTTTGGTCTCCAAATCTGAGGAAGGACATTATTGCCATAGAGGGAGTGCAGAGAAGATTCACTAGACTGATTCCTGGGATGTCAGGACTGTCTTATGAAGAAAGACTGGATAGACTTGGTTTATATTCTCTAGAATTTAGGAGATTGAGAGGGGATCTTATAGAAACTTACAAAATTCTTAAGGGGTTGGACAGGCTAGATGCAGGAAGATTGTTCCCGATGTTTGGGAAGTCCAGGACAAGGGGTCACAGCTAAAGGATAAGGGGGAAATCCTTTAAAACCGAGATGAGAAGAACTTTTTTCACACAGAGAGTGGTGAATCTCTGGAACTCTCTGCCACAGAGGGTAGTTGAGGCCAGTTCATTGGCTATATTTAAGAGGGAGTTAGATGTGGCCCTTGTGGCTAAGGGGATCAGAGGGTATGGAGAGAAGGCTGGTACGGGATACTGAGTTGGATGATCAGCCATGATCATATTGAATGGCGGTGCAGGCTCGAAGGGCCGAATGGCCTACTCCTGCACCTAATTTCTATGTTTCTATGTTTCTATACTCGCAGTTATACAGTACCGTTCGGGCAGCTCCCTTGTCGGGAAATAATTGTTCCCTGGCATTTCTCTAATCCTTTTGTTTATCATCTTGCATTGAGGCTTCCTATCCCATCTCCTCCATCCACAAAACTTGCAATCTTTGAAGAGAGATTGTCCCTCTTTTTCACCCTTGCTTGAGCTATGATAATTTTAAACACTGCATTTAATTTACTCTCAGCTTCCACAATTCCAATGGAAACAACACCTAGCTTTCCTTAAAACCAGACTTCCTTAGCCTGCAAATTGCGCAGAAACTTCCTTCACAACATCTTTAGGATCATCACATGCTTCCCGTAGCTTTCCTTAAAGGACTCTAGTCAACCAAGTTGTTTTTATGACAATCTGGCATCCTCAAAGCCACTTACTGCCATAGTTGTTTGATAAGACCCAAGGGATACAAAAATGTGATTATCGACACAAATGCTGGAGTAACTCAGCCGGACAGGCAGCATCTCTGGAGAGAAGGAATGGGTGATGTTTCAGATCGAGACCCTTCTCAGACAACATCGCTTGTGAATTCCTCAGTACGTTATGTTGGAAATTGTTAATAAAAAATGTTGACAATATCCAGCGAGCAATGGAATAAATGATAGAAATCGCTTCTAACAAAACACAGACCAAAAATAGTGCAGAGTTCATTAGTTATTTAATGATGGCGTTAAAGGCTTAAACTGGTCTTAAGTCATCCAGACCAATTTAATCAAGTAATGTGGTTAATAGGATAGATGAAAGAAACGCACAGATATTTTATTATCAGGCAGAATATTTGCTGCATTCTCTGTGGAAGTATTCAGAGGCTGTTTTAATTTCTTTGCTACATGCCAACATCTGTATTGTGTCAGGAAAGGTCTATGTTTTGCTGATCTAATGATTCTCTACAAACCCTAAGGAGAGTTGCAGACAAGATACTTGAAAGTCGCACAATTTATTTATTCGCCCAGTGCAATAATGGAAAGCAATAGTGGCAGCCTATGCTCAGCCCTCAAATGCAGCAATTACAACAGAATATTGTATTACCTTCCCTTTTAAAACCTCATTCTGTGGAATGATGGATGCCTAGAAGCAATTACAACAATACAAGATAACTGAGGGGCGAACGTGATTAATATAATGTACCCCAAGACATCTCTCAGTCCCGGGCATCTTTTATTTTAAACTGGAAGCGCGACATCTTTACATTTCATTTTGCAAACCCACTGAGGTGGAGTAGATTTCCCCAAACTATTACTCATTTCTGCAACAGACAACAGCAAGGCCAGCCATGAATCGCTTAGAGGTAAAACTAATGTGCATGAAAGAAGCCATTTGATACAAGAGATTGAATACAGAACAAGAGGCTGTTATGTTTTATGTAGCATATATCACTGGGTGCAATTCATATGGAAATACTTAGCAACTCAGGGTGCATCTGCAGAAAGAGAAATTGTTAACATTATAGGTCCAGGGCCCTCCACTGGGTCCCTATGTTTCTCTTCCACAGATGCTGCTTGATCTGCCATTTCCAGTATTTTCTGGTTTTATTTCAGATTTTCAGAACCTCGTCTTTTAATGTTCATTTCTTGCAGATTTTAGTTTAGTTTAGCAAAAGCATTGGGTATGGTAGGGTGTTAGAGTTGATGTTTACCAACGATGGCTGAAGGCAGGAAACAAGTCCGTATAATATGCAGAGGATCTCTTGTGCACATGGCAAATATCAGTTCCTGTCGTCTGATATGTTCCTTATCTGTGAAAGTTTCTCCTACATTGCAATTTTCTCCTCGCTGTGCTTGTCTTATACAATGTTACACATCCATTCCTTTTTTTTAGTTTAGTTTAAAGATACGGCATGAAAACAGGCCTTTCTGCCCACCCAGTCCATGCCGACCTGTGTTCACTAGTGCTTTCCTACACACTAGGGAAAATTTACAATCTTTACCGAAGCCATCTACCTACACATCTGTACTTCTTTGGAGTGTGGGAGTACCTGGCGAAAACCCACGAGGTCACGGGGAGAACATACAAACTCCGTACAGACAGCACCTGTAGTCAGGATCAAATCCAGGTCTCTGGTGTGGTAAGGCATCAACTCTACCACTGCACCACTGTGCCTCTGTACTTATGCAAGTCCTTTTAAAATGTAAGGTAATGAAATTGGTAAACCTCATGCATAGATGCCCACTTATATTCCTTGATTAACTTTAAATTACATCCAGAAGAACAAGGGTGTTATAAGTTTCACTTATTCTCTAAAAGTAGGTCAAATGATTTAATAATTACCTATTTGCTTCAATGTACATAGCCTCAGCACATTCCCACTGACAAAAAATAAAGTAAATCACAAACATGTTAAAAATGTGAAATCTAATACAAGGGTGCCTGGTGTTAATGAATGGCATTAATCCTTATCCTTGAAAGCAATCTGCAACCCCTGAGCTATCAGTGTTGGACAATTTGTTTTGTCACTAAGGCAAGGTCTATTTTTGGAAACTTCTACTTTGAAAGCAAAGGGAAAATACATCATTAGGAACTGAATGTTAGATTATTTTGTGACTTTGTATAAATTTTAATGTTATAGAAGATCAATGGTGACACAATTGAAAATTATGAATCATATTTTGCTTTTTGTGCTTCTGTAACAGTGTCTAAAATGGTGTTTAAAAGCCTTATTTGGAAAGCTGTGCTTTAACTGAATGTTTTGTTCCTGTTGTAAATGGCAAAAAGCCAATATCTCTACTATGTTTGCATTTGGTACACATTTTTGGGGAAACCACACTCCTTGGGAACTATCATAGAATAAGCAAAGCAACTCATCAGGTGAGTTTGAGAACTGCACTGACATGTTTTTCAACAAGGATATTGTGACATGGAGGTTTGTTAACACTACAAACACATTGCAATCGGAGTCAGATTGTGGTGAATATCGAATTCTTCAAGATTGATCCTTCCTCATGCTGTCTGTGTATAGTCTGCACTTTCACCCTGTGACTGTGTGGGTTTCCACCAGGATTCCCCCCCATATCCCAAAGACACGCGGTTTTGTAGGTCAGTTGACCTCGATAAATTACCCCGTGTGTGTAGGGAATGGCTGAGAAAGTGGGAGAACACGTAACTAGTGTAAACGGTTGAACAATGGTCGGCGTGAACTCGTTAAGTCAAAGGTCTTATTTCCATTCAGCCAATCAAACAAATTAATTTCCTTAAATTGGGGACTTTAACCAAAAAATAATATGTTAAATAATATAAGTTAGGTCTTTATTCTCTGGAGCGCAGAAGGTTAAGGGGGGACGATAGACATCTTAAAATGACTGATAGGGATAGACAGAGTTGATGTGGACAGGCTTTTCCCTTTGAGAATAGGGTAGATTCAAACAAGAGGACATGACTTCAGAATTAAGGGACAGAAGTTTAGGGGTAATATGAGGGGAAACTTCTTTACTCAGACCCTGTGGTAGTGGGTGGAATGAGCTTCCAGTGGAAGTGGTGGAGGCAGGTTCATTGGTATCATTTAAAAATAAATTGGACCTCATAAATGGATGAGAAGGGAATGGAGGGTTATGGTATGAGTGGAGGCATGTGGGACTAAGGGTAAAAAAAGTTGTTCGGCGCTGACTTGAAGCGCCGAGATGGCCTGTTTCTGTGCTGTAATTGTTATATGGTTATATGGTTATATGGTTAACAAAATATTACTGAATCTAACAACAGAATAGGGAGTACCCTCATTTGTTTTTTTTTTTGTAAATCTGCAGTCATATTACAGTATATATAATAAAATGAACACATCACTATGTTCAGACTGTGTGAATATTCTGTTATGCATTAAAACGTGAGACATTGTCAGTCACTGTACATGGCAGTGTGGCTCGTAATGTGAACAGCATTTGAATAGATATTTATAGTTTTTGCCTTGTGCACACTTTTTTTGCATGACATAATTCATAATGATACATACTTCCTCAGAGATGTATGAATCTTGATTTTGCTTCATTTGTTACTTCAGTCATCTGAAATATATCAGTGCTGTTTGTAGTTGAGCAGGTCTGATAAAAATACTACCTGGAAAATCATACCCCTGTTCCATTCACCGTGAATGGTACACAGAATATTTTGAATTTATGGTACTGAAAGTATTAAATCGGATTAAAAAATAACTTTTTTTATTTTTTTTAGTACAGGGTATGTGTAATGCGTATGGGAAACCGTTTTGGTCGCCTCCTCCACAGAGAGACAACCTTTTCCAGGTCGCCTCCCCCGTGGCCTATCATCGAGGATCGGTGCGGCCTTTCCCGGAGACGCGCCCGGGGCTTCAGCGGCAGGCGCAGCGTGGACTCTCGGCACGGAGCGGGCGAGCCCTCGCTGAAGAAGGTCCATTGGCCGGCCTGCGTCCTACACCAGCCTGAAGCCGCGGTCTCCGGTGGGGAAGAGCCGACTCTGGACTGTCTGCACATCTGGACGCCCGCAGCGACGGCTGCGGAGAGTTCAGGTCCCGACCACGGGGGGAAAATGGAGGAGGACTGGCCAAATTTTGTGCCTTCCACCACAGTGATGAATGCTGTGGTGGATGTTTGTGTTAAATTTTTATTGTGTTTTGTGTGTTCTTTATCATTGTACCGCTGCTGGCAAATTCATTTCACTTGCACTTTATGTGCAATGTGACAAATAAAACCGTATTGTATTGTATTGTGATTGTCAATATTAGCTTCCCTAGTACCTGACATTTTGAAGCTGAGGTTTTATTTTATTCATTCCCCTTCTTCTTTTGCCAGATCTATGGAAATGTCATTTCCCATTCCCACTCCTATACATCAGTGGCTTTTACACTATAATTCATCTCGGCATTGAAATAAGATCAATAAAGGAAACCTTGGACACAATGAACTAATTTGCGGATTTCCACCCATGAGGAGGTGCATTAGGTCCAGGAACCCATTGATCTAATGCTAGAAAGTGCAGATGGATGGATTTCATCTGTTGGACCATCTTCCTTGTTGATAGAGGTGAACTCTCAATCAGAACATTTGAGATAAATTTAATGTTTTAAAAGGGCAGGAGACTCACCAAAGCATTACCCAACCAAAGGTGCGCAGTTGTGTTTAGGCGGCTTGTCCCTTTAAGGTCACAACATCCAATTTATCTCATTAAATACAGGCCTGTGCTCAGTCCACCTGGACCTACCTGATATCCTGGTTGCTAAACACTTTAATTCTTCCCATTCCCACACTGACCTTTCTGTCCTGAGTCTCCTCCATTGTCAAAGTGAGGCTAAATGCAAATTGGACGAACAGCATCTCATATTTTGCTTGGGCAGCTTATAGCCCAGTGGTATGAATATTGTCTCTTCCTCCCCCTCCCCCTCCCCCTCTCCTTCTCTCCATCTCCCCTTCCCCCTCTCCCTTTCCCTCCCCCTCCCCCCCCCCCCCCCCCCCTCCCCCTCCCCCTCCCCCTCACACCCCCTCCCCCTCTCCCTCTCCTCTCCCTCTCCTCCTCCTCCTCCCTCCCCCTCCCTCCCCTCTCCCTCTCCCTCTCCCTCTCCCTCTCCCCCCCTCCCCCTCCCCCTCCCCCCTACCCAAGTCTCTCCCTCAGCTTCTCCCTCCCCCCCCCTCACCCAACAAACCCCCTCCCAATCCAAGTCACAGCAGCTCTCCTGTTCACCCAACAAACTGCTAACAATGGCCTGCTCCCTTTATCATTGTTAACCTTTTTGCATCTTTCATTCATTGATCTTTATCTCTACATCATCTTCTATATCTCTCGTTTCATTTTCAAGTTCAAGTTCACGTTTATTGCCACATGCACCAATTAAGGTACAGTGGAATGTGATTTACCACGCAGCCATACGATTAAAACGAGCACAATACACAATAGAATACAACATGAACATCCACCACAGTGGAATCAACATTCTTCACTGTGGTGGAAGGCAATAACGTTCAGCCAGTCCTCCTCCTTTGTTCATCCGTGGTCGGGGCCATGAACCCTCAGCAGTCGCCGCTATGGACGGCCCGATGTACAGGCCCTCTCGGCGAGTTGCTCGAAACCCCAACGTCGGGATGGACACTCCGCGGCTTGGAAGTCCCGAATCGGCCGCTTCCTGCCGGAGACCAGGACTTCACGATGTTATAGGCTGCAGGCCGGCGGTCGGAACTCTTCTCCGGCGATCCCCGGCGAGGGATCCAAGTCCACGCCGCGCCCGCGGCCAGAAGCTCCGCAGTCCGCAGTCCGCGGCTTCAGGATGTTATAGTCAGCGGGCCAGCAATCGGAGCACTTCTTCTGGTAACACCCTCCATGATGGAAAACCGCGCTGCACCTGCTGCTGAAGCTCTGGGCCCAACCCCGGGAGAGGCTGCACTAATCCAAGTTGTTAGGCCCCAAGGAAGGCGAAAATATGACTAGAAGAAAAGTCACATTCCATCGAGGCAAGCGACTGTAAAAGTTTCCCCCTTTTCCCCGCTACCACCACCCTCCACCCTGCACTAAAATTTTGCCTTTGACATACTCACAGCATGGTCGTCACGAGGTTGTAGGTAGGCCGTAGCAGGCCGTGATGCCAGTCGTAGGTACTCGTGGCATCAAGTGGGTCGGGGCGTTTTTTTCTAACACGATGAAAAATGTCCACGAGTAAAAATGTCCACGAGTAAAAAAGGTCGTGAATAAGGTCATGAGAGTTGGATAGGCCCTTAAGACACACCTTTAGACATACTGAAAACAAAAAAAAGGACGAATAGCTGCTGGCGAGGCTGCCGACTCCCGGCCCCACCCGTCAAAAAAGTGACTTTTGTGACTTTTGTGACTTTTGTGACTGTTCCCATGACTTCATTATGAAGAAGGGTCTCGAGCTGAAACGTCACCCACCCCTTCTCTCCAGAGATGCTGTCTGTGCCATTGAGTTACTCCAGTTTGTTGTGTCTACCTTTGGTTTAAACCAGCGTCTCCAGCTCTTTCTGACACAGCCTGTGTTCTATCAACATCGTTTCTTTTAATGGTGGAAACTTACAAACTGAACAAATGAAAGGCTTGACATTTTTCCTAGCTGGTAGGTTTTTTTTAATATGCTTTTGATATGGAATTGTGAGGTTGCTTTCAAAACATGCTTGTGCTTAAAATGTTTTTACGTTTGTGACTACTGGCTACTTGTACTGTGAAGGAAAGGTAATCATAGATTAATTTAAAACAGTTGAAACTAATTAATCATTTGGCATTTGTTGTGCCCTCTGTCTTTGTTTCTTAATATCTTGTAAATGCAGCGGAATTTATTCAAATTGTCAAACTGTGGCTCCAAGCAAGGAATGTTCTGGGGAAACTCAGCGGGTGCAGCAGCATCTATGGAGCGAAGGAAATAGGCAACGTTTCGGGCCGAAACCCTGAAGGGTTTCGGCCCGAAACATCGCCTATTTCCTTCGCTCCATAGATGCTGCTGCACCCGCTGAGTTTCTCCAGCTTTTTTGTGTAACCTTCGATTCTCCAGCATCTGCAGTTCCTTCTTAAACACAAGGAATGTTCTGGAATGCGTTCCATGCAAGGCGATTATTGTTTTTAAGGTGCTGTCAGATGGTGTAACATCATGGCCCTTATGTCCTGGGGCTACTTGAGGTAGACATTACAAATAGCATTCCAGCAGCCAACATGCTCCCTCATGACCACCATTAACCTGCATATTATTAATTTTTTAGCATTTGATCACTGCAAGAGTACATTTTTATCCACATAAATATTTAGTCTGGATGGTACAGTCTTCTCCTTACACCCTTCAAAATGGAGGACAATGAATGAGAGGAACATGGAGATTTAATGCATGAATGAGGCCAATTGGTCCATCATGTTCATTAAAAATTACTTGCTATCTTTTTAATCTAGGTTGAAATGTAGCACTTCAGATACATTTATTCCCAACAAATTCCCAATTCTAGCACCCTCTCAATTACTCCCCACCCTCAATTCAACCAACCAAAAAGGTTTTCTAAACTAATTTCTAATATTCTAATCGACATTGAGGTGGCCATATTTCCTCAATTAAATCCACGATAGAAAAAAAAAACATTGTCCTCTTCAGCAGAAATCCCGAGTCCCAGGGCATAATAGGGGCTCTGATTATCAGCTGTTGCAGAATGTCCATATTCTTGGTCAGTTCGTTTCGTGGTTCAGCAAAGATTAGTATTAAGGGGCTGAAGGTAAAAGAGACTGTGGAGTTGGGGTGGTATTCTGACAGTGATGCCTTTGGTGGGGAGAGATAGGTGGAAAATAAGGGTTTGCGGGTCCCTGTAACAGCCCTGATTTTGTGAACGAGGTATTATTTGGCTGAGTACAAAATACCCAATTCATGAAATGTCAAAGTCTAGAGGGCATAGCTTTAAGGCAAATTAGGCAACATTTAAAGGACCACCTTCTTTCCCTCTGTTATCAGATTTCTGAATGGTCCTTCTGTAATTAAGCTCCCTAAGCTTACCCCCCTTAGTCTAGTTCAGTAAATGACTGAGTCAAGCACTGGACCACTATCGTTATTATTTCAAACAATAACAAACTCCCTATACAATTCTTAACCACCGCAGGTCCGACCCTTGTCTCTGCTTGTTCACGCTCTTCAGCCTCGTGCAAGCAGACGCCTCCAAATGGTTACATCGTCCCAAGCGCCCCTTCAGAAGATCGACAACAATTCTCGTGGGGTTCAAACTTTTATAGGTCATCGGACCCTGTGGGGCAGAACTACATGGGGGTAGCAACCCCTAAAAGCCAATCACACATATCGATCTGACAGTTCCACAACCCAATCACAAAATACCCCATTACAATGTTTCTAGAAGGAAGCTTCTGGAAGGAAGTCAGTTGACCAAGTAATGCAACATTTTCCCAGGTATTATAAACAACTCAAACAAGGCTTCACACCTCAGCCAATCATCAAGCAGCAGTACAAACACCTTGCAACATTATTAACAGTATTTACAACCTTTGTGTAGCTGGCCAATCCTGATCATGCATTTGCAATACCTTTGAGCTCCTCTGCAACGCCCTCATACATTTTAACAATGGAGAGGGCACCTGGACCTCACCTTATCTCACATATCAATCTAGGACCTAGACTTTCGGGCACCGGCTTGCAGTTTGTAGCTTTTCACAGAAAAAGACAAAGCAGGCCTTGCAAATGCAAAGATCCTCCCTTTTATAATAACTCTGATTTGGCCAATATTAACACTTCCATAAGCAAAGGTACTGTCCAACTCACCTCCATCCCGTAGTGGGGTGTGGGCTTTGTCTATGGAACTTATGCGCTGCAATGCAGACAACTATATTCCGCACTGTATCTTCCCCTTTGCTCTATCTATAGTACTTGAGTTTGACTTGAAGTGTAGCATGCAAAAAAATAATTTTCACTGTACATTGGTAAACATGACAATAATAAACCAAAACCTAACCAGACCATTATTGTGCAAAGCTAAAATCCATGGTGTAACCAAAACAAGCCCATTGTAGATCATCATTGCTGAGGTAGTTTGCTAGTGTTGTGCAGTGTTCAAGAGGCTGATCGTTTACTGGGGGGGAAGCTGTGTTTGAACTTGGAGCTCACACTTTTCAAGCTCCTTTACCTTCTTCCCAATGGCAGTGGCAAGATAAGAGCTTGGCAGAGTGGTATGGGTCTTTGATATTATAAGCTACCTTTTGAGGCAGCACCTCCTGTAGATCCCTTCAATGGTAGTGGGGTCAGTCCCCGCAATGGTCTGGGCAATGTCTACCACTTTCCACAGCTTTTTTCGTCCCTGGGCATTCCAGTTACCAAACCTAGCAGTTTCATGTTCATGAACCAACTGTTAAGCTCATACAACTGGGCAGAGTGCCAGTCTACTGTCTCCAATGTGGGCATTAGAGATGGTGAAAGTAGCCCCTATGTAACACCCACCACCCCCTTCCACCCCGATTCCTTAATCTAGTGTGCGGAAAAAATGTGCAAGGGCTAATTTGATATGTTTACAGCTGGGGAGGTTAATGTAATTCATAAGATACAGTATTACTCCTAGCATATCTGGAGTAAATGCAGCTCTCAAAGTATTAATTCTACCTTTCAACATGAGCAACCAAAGGGTGAAATAATCCACCCCTTGTGCTGGCTACATGACTGATCTTACACCTCAGCATGACTTTATCCCACTAACCCAATATTACTCCATCATCTAAAATTAGAAAATAGGTGCAAGAAGAGGCCATTTGGCCCTTCGAGCCAGCACCGCCATTCATGTGATCATGGCTGATCGTCCCCAATCAATAACCCGTGCCTGCCTTCTCCCCATATCCCTTGACTCCACTAGCCCCTAGAGCTCTATCCAACTCTCTCTTAAATCCATCCAGTGATTTGGCCTCTACTGCCCTCTGTGGCAGGGAATTCCACAAATTCACAACTCTCTGGGTGAAAACGTTTTTTCTCACCGCAGTCTTAAATGGCCTCCCCTTTATTCTAAGAGCCGCTACTAAGCGAGCCATCACTTTGCGTTTAACCCAATATTTCTTGATTTGCCTTTTATCTAAAAATCTATTGATCAGTGAAAGTCTCCGCTGTCTACTTTGGTAGAAAATTCCAAAGTTTCACTGCCTCTGGGTGAAGACACTTCTCATCTTTATCCTCCTTGGCTGACATCTTGGGGATCTCTTTGAAACAATTTGGATAATGAAAGGCCTTCTTAAAGTGGATGTGACGAAAAATATTCTAGTAATGGGATAATCTAGAATCAGAGGACACAGCCTCAGCATAAAAGGACATACCTTGAGAATGTCAATGAGGAGGAATTTCTTTAGCCAGAGGTTGGTGAAACTATGGAATTCATTGCCACAAATGGCTGTGGAGGCCAAGACATTGGGTTTGTTTCAAATCAAATCAAATCATATCAAATCAACCTTTATTGTCATCTCGCAAAGCAACAACAAAGTTACAGTGCAAAATGAAAAGACGTTTCCCAGGGAATACCGGAGCATCGCACATGAAACTTAAACATTTCACACATAATAACACTAAAAACAATCCAGTCCCTGATGAAACAGTGTAAATAGTTAAAAGCAGGTAAAACAGCAACATTAAAATACAGTAAAAACAGTCATTACAATGTCCGGCAGCTGATTTGAGTGGCCAGTGCCAGTTATTAAAGTGTCAGTGCAAAGCCGCAGAATCAGGTGACTGTGAGTACAGAGTGACTGTTTAGCAGCCTCACAGCCTGTGGCAGGAAGCTGTTTAGCAGTCTGGTAGTCCGGGCTTTGATGCTGCGATATCTCTTGCCTGATGGCAGGAGATCCAGGTGTGTGTGGAGGGGGTGCAGTTTGTCCTTAGCTATTATCAGAGCTTTTTTCAGACAGCGGCTCTGGAACAGTTCTTGTACCGAGGGTAGAGAGACGCCAATGATCCTCTCTGCTCCCCTCACTACCCTCTGCAGAGCCTTCCTGTCCGAGCAGTTGCAGGTGGAGTACCACGTATTTATGCAGTACGTGAGTACAGACTCCACCATGCCCCTGTTTAAAGCAGAGATTGATAGATTTTTGATAGATTTGCAACTCAGTGAGTGTGGCAGCATCTCTGGGGAATATGGATAGGCGACGTTTCAAAACAGGAAGAAGGGTCCTGACTGGAAACATCACCTATCCATGTTCACCAGAGATTTCTGTTGAGTTACTCAAGCACTTTTTGTCATTTTTATAAACTAGCATCTGCACTTCCTGTGTCTACATTTGAGACTGTCAAACCTGGTTCTATTCAAACTTGGGCAGAAGAAACATTAACTCCACATTTACCCTGTCGAACCCTGTAAGAATTTGATATGTTTCAAGGAGCATGCCTCTCATTCTTCTGGAGAATGTCAGTTAGGTCTGTTTAGCCTTGCCCTCGTATGACAACCCACATCCCTGGAGTATTCCTGTTGACCTTGGCTAAATAAAATGGAACATGAAACTTAATATAAAGAAGTTACTAAAATGTATCATATGGCTGCTCATACTTTATATTGGAAAGCCATTAGACATTTTATTTCATGCTGGTTTGTCTCTTTTGCAAGGATATTGTGCCTGGAATCCGTGCTTGCTCTCTGTGCTAACAAAGCTTATCATGGCTTTCCTCTCTATATTTCCTGAGTTATAAGAAGGTTGTGCTTCAGAAAGTACCCTCTTGCAACTCGAGATTTACATATTTTTAATGACAGTATTTCACTCGTCATTGTTGCAAAATAAGAAAAAAATCAGATCTTTCAAGCCTGAGCTTGGCATCATTTATATTTTGCGAGATTGGGCAGTGTGTAAATAGATCTAAAGTGCTGCATGCTCCACCTTCATCTCCCAGTTCTCCGATGTGCTGTTTGGCTAAAGATATAGAAATTCCTTGCATCCTTCCTGCATACTTAGGGTCATTGTCATAGTGCTCTTTCGTTTCTTCCTAGTTTATTGTCACATGCACTGAGGTACAATGAAAAGTCTTTGTTGCGTGCTATATGGTCAAAGAAAAATATGTGTATATATATTATATATAAATATAATATATAAATTAAAACAATACACAGAAATGATTACATAGAAACATAGAAATTAGGTGCAGGAGTAGAGGCCATTCGGCCCTTCGAGCCTGCACCGCCATTTAATATGATCATGGCTGATCATCCAACTCAGTATCCTGTACCTGCCTTCTCTCCATACCCTCTGATCCCCTTAGCCACAAGGGCCACATCTAACTCCCTCTTAAATATAGCCAATGAACTGGCCTCAACTGGCCCCATCTACCTGCACTCAGAACATAACCCTCCTTTCCTTTCCCGTCCATATACCTAGCCAATTTATTTTTAAATGATGAAATCGAACCTGCCTCCACCACCTCCACTGGAAGCTCATTCCACACAGCTACCACTCTCTGATTAAAGAAGTTCCCCCTCATGTTACCCCTAAATTTCTGTTCCTTAATTCTGAAGTCATGTCCTCTTGTTTGAATCTTCCCTACTCTCAGTGGGAAAAGCTTATCCATGTCAACTCTCTCTTTAGAAACATAGAAACATCGAAATTAGGTGCAGGAGTAGGCCATTCGGCCCTTCGAGCCTGCACCGCCATTCAATATGATCATGGCTGATCATCCAACTCAGTATCCCATACCTGCCTTCTCTCCATACCTTCTGATCCCCTTAGCCACAAGGGCCACATCTAACTCCCTCTTAAATATAGCCAGTGAACTGGCCAGTCAGCGGAAAGGCAACACATGATTACAATCAAACCATCCACAGTGTACTGATTCAGGTTAAAAATTACAATATCATGTGTCTATACTGTAAATGGCTTGATTGTAATCATGTGTTGCCTTTCCGCTGACTGGTTAGCATGCAACAAAAGCATTTCACTACACTTCGATACACATGATGATAAACTAAACTAACTTCTAGTGCAACATTAAGTCTTTCTCTCCTTATTCTTTTACTCTCATCTTTTTCTTTCCATCTTTCCTTGCATTTTGTTTCCTCCCTGTTTCTCCTTCATGCCTGATATTATCTAATTGGTAATAAATACATTGATAATAAATGCTAATTTTCTTTCTTTCTTTCTTTTAAAATATATATATATATTTCAAAAACAAAAACAGAACAACACACAAAAAAAACAATAATGATAAACATAACAGTGATATTGATACATCGGGATCAGGATTACATTAATAACAAGTATAACTTAAGTATGAGTCCAGTGTCAAAATACAAATTGGGTATAGACCTCCCGGTCTCTATGTAAATACAGTTAAGTGTTTAAAATAGAACGTATATATAAAAACAAAAAGATAAAAAGAGAAAAAAAGAAAAACAAAACCATCTAAACTAAGAAAAAAAAAGAATCTGGGCTAAAAAGAATTTCAACAATTTAAGTCCCTGTTTATCGTCATGTCCGTTCCACCATATAAAGGTAAAATAATTATTATAACGGTTGGAGAGGGGACAATTTATATGGTGTGAAAATGTTAAATAAAGCTTCCCCAAATCCTATCAAATTTAACCAAGGGTTCGACACATAACTCTTTCTAAATTTAAACATGCTATCGTTTCAGAGTACCAATGAAATTTGATAGGAGGATTAGAGTCTTTCCATTTAAATAAAATAGATCCTTATCTCTAATCGGCCGAATCAATGCTATTAAATGTTTATCCTACCTAAATTTTGTATTTATTTCAGCCGATACCAATTTTTATTGCTAAATCTTTCTTTGATATTATTGACTCAAAACTTTCTTCATATATATGGCAGAATAAAAATCCCAGACTAAGTACAAAGTACTTACAGAAATCAAAAAAAGGTGGTGGTTTGGCACTGCCGAACCTTAGCATTTACTATTTATCGTTTTGGACAAAAGATTTAGAAGATACCCAATGCCCAGGATGGATAAATTCTGAACATGATTCTATGCAAGGGCTATCATTGGCTTCTATACTATGGGCCTCGTTACCTTTTACAATTACGAGATTGAATAAATATACGATTAACCCAATAATAAGACATACATTCCGAATATGGTTTCAATTCCGTAAGTTATTTGTATTGAATGATTTTATCTTATCGAGTCCTATCATATCTAATTTTTTTTTCCAACCTTCTAGTACTGATCAAGCCTTTCTGTTTTTCGTGACTTGTTTTTGGATGGTTGTTTTATGTCTTTCGAACAACTCTCCAATAAATATAATCTACCTAATTCACATTTCTATAGATATGTACAAATTAGACTTTTTTTGAAGGCTACTCAACCCTCTTTTCCGTTACCACATCAAACCGAAATCTTGGAATTTTTTTTACATTTGAACCAATATCAGAAAGTTTTAAAATAACAACTATTTATGACTATTTTGAAATTACAAATAGATACATTGGATAAAATTAAGAATGACTGGGAAAGAGAACTTCAAATTTCTCTACCTATAGGGAAATGGGAGAGGATTCTACAATTAGTCAATACCTCTTCAATGTGTGCAAGACACTGATACAATTCAAGGTGGTTCTCAGAGCTCGTATGTCAAAAGATAAGTTAGCTTGTTTTTATGGTCATATAAATCCTATCTGTGGAAAAATATTGGAAATACATTTTTGACACTATTTCTGTAGTTTTATGTATTAATTTACAACCTCATACTATTACTGCAATTTTTGGGCTACCAATGTTAGATTCAACATATCTGTCCCATTCTCCCCATCGGCTGATTGCCTTTACTACATTAATTGCCAGAAGAACTATTTTATTTAAATACTAATTTTGCCAGAAAATCACACCATATTGGTGAATTCAAAATTATCTATTAATTTGAGAAGAAATGGCCACAGAATCACTTCAAACAGCTATTACTTAGAGGTAAATAAAAATAGTTATTCATTAGAAATTAGATAAAAATTGTTCTTTTTCATTTAAAAACTTAGACCTTGGATTAGCAGGCCTGCATTTGAAATTGATTGCTCTTGCCAAGCAGAAATAATGAAATCTTTGTCGGGAATTAAAATATTTGTCAACGCAAAGCTTGGGATTGCAATCTTGCTATGATCTCCTGTATATGAAAGTACTTTGATTAGTCCCAATCCCATGACAGCTTGGGATAAACATGTTTGTTCACTTTAATTAAAAAGCATAGAGCATCCCTGACAGACAGAAATATAACATCTCACTGGGTTGTTAATTCTTAGTACTGGTTACGGCAATAAAATTGCCCTGTTGTCAGCCTCATGTGATTTAATATTCATCTGCAGAGCATTGGAATCGTAGGCCTTCTCATGTGAATTTTCTCTCACCTGCCACTTCATGGGAGGAATTAATACACCCGAGCAGATAGTCATTTTCCGTAATAAGTTTGTCAGAGTTGCTAGTGCCATAAATTGTTTAAATGACTCAACTCTGATTGTTGCAACATGTCCCACGTGAATATGGTTTATATCAGTCCGACATTACATATGTTTCCAGGGTTATTACATTGCTACTTGGGAATGGGACACTGTGATGAAACCATCAAACATGAAACAAAGCAGACGCCACCAGTCAACAGAGTGGCTTATCCTGTCAGCTCCTTTATTTTCCTTTCCGTGAATTTGACTATCCGTTTTATTTATTGTTCCCTCACTCTTTCGCTCTACACCTTTGCCTGTCTTTTGACGTGTCGGCTTGCCTCTGAGTGAAACGGTGTTGCTCTAAGTCTCACTCTGGGGACCCCGGCAAATAATCCATACTGACACATGTGTGGAGCACGGAGGGAATGAGCCTCGGTCAGAAGAGCTGTTTTGTGGATGAGATGTTAAATCAAAATCCCAAATGACCCCATTAAGCCATCAAGGGAGACGTATGCTAAAGGCACGCTAATTTAATAAAGATGACATTTCTAGTCTCGTTAAGCAAGAAAGTAATCCATCCAAATGTTAAAATTCAACATATGTAAAGTGAGTCATTTGCGCAGAAATTCACAAATTGGGAACAACATATACTAGAGAGGCCTAATGTTGAAATTGATTTTAGATTTCCAGCATCTGCAATTACTTTTGCTTTTTGAGAGTAAAAACACACAACTAAAAACCGAGGTCTGTCTGGATACAAATATTTTGAAGTTATTCCCATATCCCTGCTCCCATTACACTTGTTGGCAATAGAGGTCACAGATCATGGGCATCACGGTGGAGCAGCAGTAGAGCTATTGTCTTTCAGCACCAAATACCCGGGTTCGATCCCGACTGCGGGTGCCCTCTGTAGGGAGATTGCACATCAGCGCCTCTACTTCCTGAGAAGATTACGGAGATTCGGTATGTCAAAGAGGATTCTCTTGAACTTCTACAGGTGTACAGTAGAGTGCATATTGACTGGTTGCATCATGGTTCGACAACTTGGACGTCCAGGAGCGGAAAAGACTGCAAAAAGTTGTGAACACTGCCCAGTCCATCACCGGCTCAGACCTCCCCACCATCGAAGGGATTTTTCGGAGTCACTTTCTTAAAAAGGCAGACAACATCATCAAAGACGCACACCATCCTGGCCACACATTCATCTCACCGCTGCCATCGCGAAGAAGGTACAGAAGCCTGAAAACATTGACATCCAGATTCAGGACCAGGTTCATCCCTACAGCCGTCAGGCTACTAAACACTACAACCTCATATAAGCTCTGAACAACAAAAGACTATTATTATTATTATTATTATTGCACTATTATTGTTTGTTTGTTTGTTTTTTGAGTATGCGTATGTATATATGTATTTATGTATATATGTATATCTATATTACTAACATTCTCATCTTGTTTGTTTGTTTGTAGCTCAATTGCACAAAAACGGTAGAGGATAGCGCTACCATTTTGGCCCACCTTACTCACCATTGGCCTGTGATGTCAATGAAATGAGTTACGTTCAAATTGATGGTGTATTTTATGTTATTGCCATTTAAAAGTTCAAAAACATAAAAACAGCGGCCCCACTTGCCCCCTGACTACAGCACACATGCACACCCACCTTCAGCTCCAGCACACTCGCACCCCCCCCCCCCCCCCCCCCCTTCGGCTCCAGCTCGCTCGCTGCTGCCTCCACCCCCCCCCCCCCCCCGGCTTCAGGCGCACACCCACTCCCCCGACTTCAACCCCCCCAGACAGCCCCCACCTCAAGCCCCCCCCCCCTACAGCCCCCTCCTCAACCCCCCCCCCCCCCCCGACAGCCCCCACCTCAAGTACAACTTCATCGCTGCCCTGCTTGAGAAAATGGGGCTGATGGTGGTTTACTGAAATTCCAGTTCAAGTTCAAGTTTATTTGTCATTTGCACCAATTGCTACAGTGAAATGATTTTACCATGCAGTCATGATAGTAAAAAGCAACAAAACACACAATTAACACAATTTAACACAGACATCCATCACAGTGAATCTCCAGGCACCTCCTCGCTGTAATGGAAGGCAAAAAGTCTTGTCTCTTCCCTGCTTCTTCTCCCATGGTCAGGCAGTCACACTGCTGCCTCGAGGCGATTGAGGCTCTCGATGTTGAAGCTCTCGCCGGGTGATAGTAGATCCTGCAGCAGATTTTAAGCCACGCCGGGTGATGAAAGGCCCCGCGAACAGGCCAATTCAAACCACGCGATTCGGTGCGGACGAAGCTGCTGTTGTGGGAGCTCCCGAAAATTGGCCACCAGCCAGAGACCTGCAAGCTCCCGATATTACAGTCCACTGGACCTGAGGCCAAAGCCTCCAAAAGCTCTAAAGTCAGGTCACAGCCACAGTGTCACCACAACATCCGAAGTCAGCCAGCTCCGCGATGGTAAGTCTGCAGGTTCTGTGACCGCAGCCCTCAAGGTCGATTCCAGTTCGAGGCTGCCAGCTCCACGATGTTAGGCCTCAGGGCAAACGGTGGTACGACAAGGAAAAGGTCGCATAACCATTGAAGGAAGAGAGTAAAAAAAATTCACCCACCCCTCCCCCCACCACATATGCACACACCTAAAAATAAACGAAAACATACATCTAACAAGACAAATACAAGAAAGCCAGATGGACTGCAGGCAAGCCACAGCTGCTTGGGCAGCGCTGGCTCAGGAATTGTGTTTCGACTGCTTTTTTAACATCATGCCAAGAAGAGGGAGAAAAGGAGTTGCAGGATGGTCAAGGAACAACGCAAAGGGACATCAAGAAGCAAGGGACAATCGCGGATCAACGAGAAAGAACGCTAAAAAGAAGGGATGAAGAGATGCAACAAGAAACATAGAAATTAGGTGCAGGAGTAGGCCATTCAGCCATTCGAGCCAGCACCGCCATTCAATATGATCATGGCTGATCATCCAACTCAGTATCCTGTACCTGCCTTCTCTCCATATCCCCTGATCCTTTTAGCCACAAGGGCCACATCTAACTCCCTCGTAAATAAATGATGGAATGATGGATGTAAATAAAGATAAATGAAGGAACGATGCCAGGATGCCATGACGTATGACTAGAATTTTCGAGAGCATAAGTTGTGGACATGATTCATATGCGCTGCACAGGAGAAGATCTCCCGACATGGGAGGATTTCAGGGATATCAAGAGGGATGCCGGGACTGACCTGTTACTTCTGAATGGGTGGTGCCCTATAATGTTCAACTATTGAAGTTGTTCGAATCTCACATCAACATTGAGATATTCTCCTCTGTAAAGGCAGTCAAATACGTGATCAAGTACACCTTGAAGGGAAGTTTGGTTTGGTTATACAGCAGATACCATATAACAATTACAGCAGGGAAACAGGCCATCTCGGCCCTACAAGTCCGTGCCAAACAACTTTTTTTCCCTTAGTCCCACCTGCCTGCACTCATACCATAACCCTCCATTCCCTTCTCCTCCATATGCCTATCCAATGTATTTTTAAATGATACCAACGAACCTGCCTCCACCACTTCCACTGGAAGCTCATTCCACACCGCTACCACTCTCTGAGTAAAGAAGTTCCCCCTTATGTTACCCATAAACTTCTGTCCCTTAATTCTGAAGTCATGTCCTCTTGTTTGAATCTTCCCTATTCTCAAAGGGAAAAGCCTGTCCACATTAACTCTGTCTATCCCTCTCATCATTTTAAAGACCTCTATCAAGTCCCCCCTTAACCTTCTGCACTCCAGAGAATAAAGACCTAACTTATTCAACCTATCTCTGTAACTTAGTTGTTGAAACCCAGGTGATCAAGCAGTTTTTGAAATTTACAGGGATGACAAAATTACACTGTTTTTGACTGGCAGATACATTTGCTATACACTGATGGCCATTGGCAACCAACAATGGAAGATGCTAACAAGACAAGACTCCCCAGTGCAATGAGAGATTTGTTTGTTGTTTTGCTGATGAATACTGAGATCTAAAATCCTCGACAATTATGGGATTGCTTCAAGAATTCAATGTCTGAAGATTACTTTGAAAGAGAAAGGAGAACAATGAGTGATCCTAATATCATGATTGGTGAGAAGCATCATGATCAGGCTCTGTATATTCAAAACAAGCTTGGGAATTACAACAAAACAATGGAATGCTTTCATTCGCCACGACCAAGAAATGGAAGGATGCACCTTGTTGATGACAATCCAGAATTGCTGCAGGAATTGCAATACAATACAACTGGACAACAGCAATTTGTTCAGGAGAATGAGCCTCTGCTGAATGCTGAGCAGAGAGCAGTGTATGACCATGTGTGCGAATGCTTGAAAAGGAATCTTCCTTCAATGGTTTTTATTGATTCACCAGGAGGAACAGGGAAGACATTTATCACTAATTTGATCCTCTCCAAAGTTAGAGGTCAATGTGATGTTGCTACTGCTGTACCATCCTCTGGGATAGCAGCTACATTAATGCCTGGTGGAAGAACTGCACATTCCCGATTCAAGATACCCATCCAAGTAACCGAGGATACATTCTGCAACATCGAGAAGAAGAATTACACGGCACATTTACTGAGGCAAGTGAAACTCATTGTTTGCGATGTGTGCCCCAATGATTAGCAGAATAGAATATAGAATAGTTTCTTTATTGTCATTGTAACATGAACCATGTACAACAAAATTAAAAAATGTCAGCCAGTCAGTGCACCATTCAAACATTTCTAAAAGCTAACGATACATACAAGGTAAAATATTAAAAGATAAACAACTAAAATAAATATCACGAAAATAGCACGCATAAACACCCAACCCTCCATCCTTCTGTCCATTTCACAGTGTACCACATCCCCTTAGTCCCTGTATCGTCCCTGCGTTCCTTGGCGGCTACATTTAGTGCTTTTATAGCAGTGGGGTAAAAACTGTTTTTTAGTCTGTTCGTCCTTGTCCTTGTAGATCTGTACCGTCTGCCTGACGGCAACAGTTCAAACAGGGAGTGTTCGGGGTGGGAAATGTCCTTTATGATACTCTGGGATTTTTTGGTGCAGCGGGAACTGTGTAAGTCCTCCAAGGTAAGGAGATGGCAGCCGACAATCCTCTGGGCGTTGTCAATGGCCCTCTGGAGTGCTTTCCTCTGAGCCACTGTACCACACGCATACACAGTATGTTAGTATGCTCTCAATGGAGCACCGATAAAAGGACCGCAGCAGTCTCTGAGTGATGTTATTCTTCCTGAGCACCCTCAGGAAGTGCAGTCTCTGCTGGACCTTTTTCAGCAGCGCAGTGGTGTTCACGCTCCACGTCAGGTCCTCCTCAATATGGATTCCCAGGAAGCGGAAATCCGCCACCCTCTCCACACAGTCCCCTCTGATAGTCTTCAGGGAGAGCTTTGATGTGGTGCACAGAACTCTTCGAGGTGTGCATCAACACTAAGCCTTATGGCGGCATTCTTACCATTTGTTATGCCGATTTTCAACAACTACTTCCTGGTGTGAAAAGGGGAAATGATGCTGATATTGAACATTCCTGTATCAAGAAATCCTACTTGTGGAGACTTTTCACCAAGTTTCAATTGGAGACGAATATGCGATTGAGTGAGGGAGACTATTCTCAATTTTTATTGAAAGTTGGACAAGATGACATTTTAAAGAATGAAGATGATGAAATTGAAATGCCACAAGACGTGGTTCTATCAGCAAAAACATTGGCGGGTTATATTGATTTAATCTATTCCACATTTAACAATCCTGCAGAATTATTCTCCGACAATTTTATCTTTGTTCCGCACACAATACAATGAGAAGGATTAATTCTACATGCATCACATGCTCCCCTGGAATCAATAAGTATTTTTCTCTCACTGCTGTCACTGAGGGAACTAATGCTACTCACTTCCCTATAGAATGCCTCGATTCACTCGAGATCTCTGGATTGCCACCACTCAAATTGGAGTTGAAAAAAGGATCTCCAATCATGTTAATGAGAAACCTGGAACCCCGAAGTATATGCAATGGAACAGGATGATTGTGGAAGATCTACACAATAATCTGATCATTACAAGAATCAACATGGGAGTGTTCGTAGATGACATTGTTCTCATACCTATGATAACGCTCAATTTGACAGAAGGTGAAGACATTCCCCTTCAGCGGAACCATTCAGTCACGTTTTGCTATGACGATCCATAAAGCGAAAGGACAAACCATGGAGATGGTATTTCAGCCTAGACAACTATATGTGGCTCTTAGCCGAGGAAAGGTGATGGACAATGTCAAAGTTTTCCTGAATGATGGAACATCAACCAAGAATGTTGTCGCTAAATCAGTGCTTGGCTGAACGATGACTCCTGAGGTAAATTCTCAGATTTTCTTTGTTAATCTTTGACCACTCAATAATGTGTCTATATTAAAATTGTGTGTTTTTTTTCTCCACCAACAGCAACAAGATGTCGAGGGGCAGTGAGGAGCCGAAGGGAACAAGAGACGCAACAAGAAATAACTGAACCTGTTGAGGACAGAGCCGCGGAGAGTGGAGGGGAGTTTGAGGGGGGATGGAGTGGGTGAGTGGGGGGGGAGGGGGGGGGGAGGGCAAGGGGTGGAGTAGGGGGGTGAGGGAAGAAGGGAGATCAGGTGCATCACAATGGGACTGTGCAGTTGGAGACTATGGGTGAGTGGTGGAATACTGCGTTGGGAGAGCAGACCCAACGGGTCTGCACTTTGTCCGGTAAATTTCTAAGCAGTGAACTATGTAAATATCTACTAAGTAAAGGAAACTACAGGCGAATAATTCAACACTCAAACATTAATTGAATTGAACATCGTTAAAAGTTGATTTGCATTCACGACTACAATATCTTTAACTGCCCAGCTTAATAAGAAATGGTAAATAATTGTGCATAATATAAATGTAAAGACTAAACTGAACATAGGTTTCAGCGACTGATTTCAACCCTTCCACCAAACATGAGCAAAGATTTAAAAGCAATTTTGCAATTAATCCCTTTAGCACAGTGAACACATGCAATCCAATCAGATGATTATACTGCTGCCTGCATTCATCAATCTGTTAATTCCTAAAGTATGTATCATGTACATTCATCATTTACTAGAAGACAAATTCTAAGTTTACAAATCTCACAATTCTAACCTTTAAACCACTGTGATCATCTCTCGAACTCCACTGACAATATCTACTTTTTCTCTCGCAGGTTCTTGCGATTTTTCATTACAGTGTGTTGAATTAAATGATATACAGCTCTTCATGGTCAAACAGATTGACTAGAATTGCCCCAATTGATGTTGTAATGATGGGTGGATACATTGATTCTGTGCAGTCCTTTTTCTGCACAGATTCTATGTTATCTCAGTGAAAACAAAGAAAAAAAAGACTCTGCTGTCTGAAATGACAATTCAAATGGTATTCTTTTTCAATTCTGAAGTGGATCATACAATTGAAAAAATATATTGAAAAGAGTCAGACAATTTTCTGAGAGGAAAAATCACCTTCAAAATAAACACTATTGATCTTTTCTTCTATCTCCCATGTCAAAAGGAAGAGCAAAGACTCTAAGCAATTGACTGACATTCCTGTGTAAAACTACAAAAAATATATAATCAACCTGGAAACAAATGCACAAATGAGTGGTGCAGAAGGTCATGACCCTAGTTAGACACAAAATGCTGGAGTAACTCAGACGGACATGGAACATTTCTGGAGAGAAGGAATGGGTGACGTTTCGGGTCAAGACCCTTCTTCAGACTGGATTTTGTGTCTATCTTTGGTGTAAACCAGCATCTAACCATATAACATATAATATAATCAGTCGCTGAAACCTATGTTCAGTTTAATCTTTACATTTACATTATCTATCTATATTTAAAACTCTGGCCCCATCCGACCGACTGCCGACCGGCGCCCTTCCTGCCTTTCGATTCGTGCCCGATACTCGCAGATGTCCAATCGGAATGGCCGATGCTCGCAGATGTCCAATCGGAACGGATTCATTTGCATGTACGGCTGCCGGCTGCATTTCTTCCTTTGATTCATTGCCACGCCCAATCCAGACGCTCAATCTCCGAGATATTTTCCATTTCGGTAGAGATTTCGCTTTTCTTTCTAAGTATCTGCTCCTCATTTCATTTCGTCGTGTTGAAGTGCACGTTTTTAATCAAATCCTTCTCCCCCCCTCCTCCACACCCAAGTATTTCAAAAATAAACAGGCTTCTCCATTTACATGTCAGCTTCCAACACACTTCGAAACAAAGTTGCAAGACAGGAACACTGAATTTTTCACTGCTGCAGCAGGCAGGGGAGGTGCCATTGGATTTTTTTTTAAAGAGGCAGGGCAGTGCTGGAATCTTACTTTTGAGAACGGCTTCAGTTCCATTGGAGGTGACGGGTGCATGGTGGAATATTGGGTTGGGGGATCACACCATTGGGGGAGCAGACCCAATGGGTCTGCACTTGGTCTAGTATTATATATAATCTGCAGTTCTTTCCTACACACTAAGTTTAGCTTAATTCAGAGATACAGGCACTTTGGCCCACCGAGTCTGCGTCGGCCAGTACACATGTACTACAGGGACAATTTGCCATTTTTACCGAAGCCAATTACAAAACTACAAACCTGCACGTCTTTGGAATGTGGGAGGAAACAGGAGCACCCGGAGAAAACCCACGTGGTCACAGGGAGAACTTACAAACTCTGCACAGACAGCACCCGTAGTCAGGATCAAACCCAGATATCTGGCGCTGGAAGGCAGCAACTCTACGACTGCACCACCGTGACACCCAAGGACTTTAGCTGAAAAGTATTAGGATTTTCTACTGTGTTAATGAATGAATGAATTTATGAATGAATGCGTTTATTGGCCAAGTATATTCACATACAAGGAATTTGCCTTGGTGCTCTGCCCGCAAGTGACAACGTGACACACAGTGACAGTTAAGAATGATACATAAAACATTAAACATTGATAATAAAACATTATTGATTAAACATGTGAATTAACTAAAATACCAGAACAAAAGGAGGCTACTGACTTTTGGTTATTGAATAGAGTTACTACTCGTGGAAAAAAAGCTGTTTCTATGTCTGGCTGTGGCAGCTTTGACAGTCCGGAGTCGCCTTCCAGAGGGAAGTGATTCAAAGAGTTTGTGGCCAGGGTGAGAGGAGTCAGAGATGATCTTGCCCGTTCGCTTCCTGGCCTTTGCAGTGTACAGTTCATCAATGGAGGGAACGTTGCAGCCAATAACCTTCTCTGCTGATCAGACGATTCGCTGCTGCCTCCGGATGTCGTGCTTGGTGGCTGAGCCAAACCAGACCATGATGGAGAAGGTGAGGACAGACTCTGCGATGGCCGTGTAGAATTGGACCATCATTGCCTGTGGCAGATTGTGATTCTTCAGCTGCCGCAGGAAGTACATCCTCTGTTGTGCCTTTTTGACTGTGGTCCACCGACAGAGGAGTTCAGGCACAGTCAACTTGGAAAGTTTGGATGTAGTAGCTCTGGTTCAATGGTGTTGAATGCAGAGCTAAAATCAAAAAAACAAAATCCTCACATAGGTCCCCTGGCGGTCTAGGTGCTGGAGGATGCAGTGCAGGCCCAGGTTGATTGCATCATCAACAGATCTATTGGCCCAGTATGTTATTTTTCAGCTTGGCCAGCACAAGCCCTTCAACGGTCTCCATGACTGCAGAGGTCAGGCAACAGGCCTGTAGTCAATAAGACCTGTAATCCTTGCCTTTTTGGGTACAGGGACAATAGTGGAGACTTTGAAGCAGGCAGGGACGGCACAGGTTTGCAGGGACTTGTTGAGAATGTCTGTGTAGACCCAGTGCCAGTTGTTCGGCACAGAGTTTGAGTGTAGAGGGGGAAACAATGTCAGGTCGTGGAGATTGCCGGCTTTGCAGTCTTCTGTGTTAATTGTGCTATCAGGGATTTCAAAAGGGAGAATGTAGAAACAAACAACTGCAGATGCATGGGCCCAAAGTACTGGAATAACTCGGCAGGTCAGGCAGCATCCCTGGAGCACAATGATAGGTGATGTTTTGGGTCAAGTCCCTTCGTCAGAATGTTTGTGGGGATGGGGAGAAGAAAGAAAGCTGCAGGACAAAGCATTGCAGGTAATGTGGGCATAGGTGTGGGAGGGGGTTTGATAGGCAGATGATTGGAACAAAGACCAGAGGTAACAGCAGAGGATGTGAGGTCTAGATGTCAGCTGATTTACATCGGGGAGATTAAGCGTAGGTTGGGCGATCGTTTCGCCGAACACCTCCGCTCAGTCCGCAATAACCAACCTGACCTCCCGGTGGCTCAGCACTTCAACTCCCCTCCCATTCCCAATCCGACCTCTCTGTCCTGGGTCTCCTCCATTGCCAGAGTGAGCAACAGCGGAAATTGGAGGAACAGCACCTCATATTCCGCTTGGGGACCTTGCGTCCAGATGGCATTAACATTGAATTCTCCCAATTTTGCTAGCCCTTGCTGTCTCCTCCCCTTCCATAACCCTCTAGCTGTCTCCTCACACCCTCCCATCCGCCCGCCCTCGGGCTCCTCCTCCTCCCCCTTTTCCTTCCTACTCCCCCCCCCCCCCACCCACCCCCCCCTCCCCCCCCACCCCCCATCAGTCTGAAGAAGGGTTTCGGCCCGAAACGTCGCCTATTTCCTTTGCTCCATAGATGCTGCTGCACCTGCTGAGTTTCTCCAGCACTTTTGTGTATAGCAGAGGATGTGAGACCGGTTTGAAGTTGTGGATTGTGAAGCCAGATGGAGGAAGTGAGGAGGAAGTGGGGAATGTAGGTAAATAGTAGATGGGGCACTATGGAGACTAATGGGTGGGAGAAAAGGGGTGTGATAGGGTAGGGGGGGAGGGGGGGAGGAAGGGTAGGGGGGGAGGGGGGGGGAGGGGCAGGGAAGTGGCAGAGAGGTTATTTGGAGGTTACCTAAAATTGGTGAATTCAACTTTCACACCATTGTGTTGTAAGCTACCCAAGAGGAATATGAAGTTGTGTTCCTCTTGTTTGCATGTGGCCTCACTCTGACTATGCAGGAGGTTTCAGGACAGAAAGGTCTGTGTGGCAATGGGAAGGGGAGTTAAAATGGTTAGCCACTGGGAGATCCAATAGGCCTTGTCTGATCGAGAGCAAGTGTTGGTCTTGCAGATGTGCAGGAGGCCACATCGAGATCGTCGGACGCAGTCGATGAGTAGATCAGGTATTGGAGAGCAACTGAAGGAGAAGACAAGGGAGTTATGTTGACCAGGTTACTGTGCTAAGAGGATGTATAAACCTGATGGGCCAAATGGCCTTCTGTGTTATAATGGTTCTATTATGCTGTGATTCAATGAAGACTCTCTCTCCCAATAGGATTCATTTGTGTACTTGAGGATTTGATCACTTGCCAGGATTTAGAGATATGTATTGTGGAAACAGGCCATTCAGCCCACCAAGTCCACACTGACCAGCGATCACCCCATATGCTAACATTATTCTTCACACTGAGGACAATTAACTTTTTTTTCCCCGAAGCCAATTATCCTACAAACCTGTATGTCTTTGGAGTGTGGGAGGAAACCATGCGGTCACAGGGAGAAAGTACAAACTCCATGGTCAAGATTTACCCCGGTGTCTGGTGCTGTAAGGTAACAGCTCTACCACTGCACCACTGTGCCGCCCTGCTTGATGTAGGACAACTTGCACTTGTATCAACTTCAAAGGATTATCCACGACATGCTGATTTCAAATGTGTCTAAGCCACATAGCATTGGGAACAATTATGAATTGGCTTCTTCCTTACTGAAATAGATCATCTTTGTCCAGGCACAGTCATGACATGAAGAATGTTGATCCTTTTTGTTGTATCTGCTCCATATCCCCAACGCAGGGTCCACCGAAAGATTCATTGCTGTTCGGGTAGCTGATCAAACATTCCCAGGGGATCCTTTCACAAATAAAAGGATAGAATGCAGAATCCCTCGGTTCAAAGTGCCATGTGCTTAGAGCTTTGTGGATTTATTTTGGCTGCAAATGAAAAGATCTGCCAAATCCTGGAGGGATAGACTTTCTCTGCTGCCAACTCCCGGATTATTGACGATGCCACGGGGATGGATTCTGATCCTTCAACGTTAGCCAAAAGGCTACGTTCAAAGGCATCAGAAATTAATGTCATGTCAGCGGATTATTCTCTTCATCTGAATCGCTGTTCCTGAATCGTGTTTGAATATTCTCTCCTCGGCTCCGATGGTTTAAAAAAAATTGATATTTTTCACCAATCAATCAATAATATCACCCATCAGTAATCCAGGTTGTCTTGATTGTTGCCTCAGCTCGCAAACTTAAATCAAAGGAAGTGAGTCACAGCACATTTATTTTTATTAACAGTCCCAGAAAACTGGAACAAGAGAGAAAGAATATAATTAGCTTCATTTTGACAGTAAATAAATTACTCTTGTGTGGAATACACCAACGGTGAAATTATTGTCCAGGGGAAATCGTGAATATTATAAAATCTGACATACAATCTATTAGCAACATGACCCAGGTAACTACTATTCATTTCATTGAGACAGAGATAATTTGGTTGTTATGCCCATTTTGATAACCATTGTAACATTCTGATAGACCTAAATTTGCTTTTTTTTCCCCCTGACTTTTCAGCTGATACGTAAATACCATCTTCCAATTTCACAGCAGATACTTCTACTGAAATTGGGGGTCTAAAACCTGACCATTTCTGGAGGAATTCTATAATATAACCCACAGCACCACTAATGAGGGCACAGCAGTAGAGTTGCAGTCTTGCAGCGCCAGAGACCTGGGTTCGATCCTGACTACGGGTGCAGTCTGTACGAAGTTTGTATGTTCTTCCCGTGATCGCATAGGTTTTCCCTGGGTGCTCTGGATTTCTTCCACACTACAAAGACATACAGGTTTGTAGGTTAATAACAATAAACTTAGTGATTGTGCCTTCCGAGTCCTCCAGCATAGAGAATTTCAAAGGTTCACCACCCTTCCAGCGAAGACATTCTTTCTCCTCACAATCCTAAACCTGCCAATCCAATAGTTCAATTAAACTTTATTGGCAAAAAGCCCAGATGTAGCAAAGTTCTTAAGGGCCTGTCCCACTTTCACCACCTAATTCATGACCACTGCCGAGTTTGCCCTTGACTCATACTCGCAGCATGGCCGTCACGAGGTCTTAGGAGGTCGTAGGTAGGCCGTAGCAGGCCGTGATGCTCGTCGTAGGTACTCGTGGCATCAGATAGATCGGGACGTTTTTTCTAGCATGATGAAAAATGTCCACGAGTAAAAAAGGTCGTGAGTTAGGTTGTGAAAGTGGGACAGGCCCTTTAGTTTTGTATCCAATTCAATAAAACAATACTATACATGAGCAAGCATATTTAAGTATAGAGGGCAACAGTTGTAAGTATAATAGATTTATATTGAAACTGCGGCCTGTAGTTTTAGAATCAGCAGCCAAAGGTACCATCTTCCTTGCATTCTGCCTCTGAAGCTCTGTAAAGAATTGTGTATATTTCAATGGGATATCCTCTCCTTCATCTAAACCTAGACTCTCACACTACCTAATGTCTTATTTTGCCTGACACCAGTAGTGAATTGTCTAAACTGGTTATCCCCCCACGCTCGAAGATGCTACCACTGGTTCCAGTTCATTAAATGCATCCATCGCAATTACCCTTCTTATCTAAAACAAGACCTATTACCATACACACCCTCATACTCACTAAGACATATTCAGCAACCCTTCTTTTTCATTCCAAGAACTAACAAAGAAATTGGGAGACGTGCATTTAAATTCAAAGCTCCTTCTGACTGGAACACTTTGCCTAGTACCATAAGAACTATTAGCTCATTTCGTCTATTTAAAAATACACTTTTGCCCTTCCTTATAAAACCATGTACCTGTTTCTAGTATTAGAGTCTTTGAGCTCCTTTATCTAGCTTGCTCTGTGTGTGATCATTTGCGCTGTAACATATAACTTATTATTATTGGATATGTAAAGTCAATTAACAATTGTTATAAACTATAACACGTTGGGATGGAGGGGTTATGGGATTGGTGTGTGGGTAGGTGGGTCAATGAGAGCCTCTATGTATGTTATGTCTTGTGCTGTATGTTTTATGTTGGACCCCCTCGAAAACGAGATGACTGTCCATCTCAAGGGGTTATCCATGAACAAACTTGTTTCAAACTTGTTTCAAACCTAGACTCTCACGCTACCTAATGTCTTCTTTTGCCTGACACCAGTAGTGAATTTTCATTGCACTTCCTCTATGACAAGCACAAATACCTTAACAGTGCATAGTTCTTGGTGTGTAGTTTCAGCAAGGCCCTATATAATTACAATGCGAGTTTCCTACTGCTTTATTTAAACCCACGGATAACCAAGGCTGAAATACTATTTTCCCTCTTCACTGTCTGTTGCACCTCCATGTTGGGTTTCAGCAAGCTCTATACATGCATTCTTGGGTGTCTTTGGACATCAGACCTCAAGTCAGAGGCTAGCTGTCCTGCAATAAGTGACTCATCACCCTATTCTCCAAAGCCTTGCTACCATCTACAAAGTACCAGCTAGAAGCATGATGAAATAGTTAGTATTGCCTTAACTGGATCGGTGCAGCTCAAACAGCTTTCAAAAAACTGCACACCAAGAAAGTAGGCCACTTGAATGATACTTTGTCCACCAGTCTAAGCATTCGAATCCCTCCATCTGTGGTGTAGAATGTCTGCAGTCCATATCCTGCATGGTGTTACCCATCTAGGCTACCCATCCAACATCATCTTCCAAACATGTAAACATTGCCACCAAGGACAAGGGCAGATAGCAAATGCATGAGAACATAACCACAAGCAGATTCCCAACCAGATCACACATCACTGGTCTTTCATCTTCACAGGATGTAAATTTCTGAACCTCTTATTTATGAGGACATTTACAAGGATGTTACCAGGACTTGAGCTATAGGGAGAGGTTGGGCAGACTCGAACTTTATTCCTTGGAGTGCAGGAGGACGAGGAGTGATCTTAGAGAGATGTAGAGGGGAAAAGGAAGAGTAAACACATAGATTTATTTTGCCCTGGCAGAGGGGAATCAAAAACCAGAAGTCACAAGTTTAAGGTGAGAGGAGCAAGATTGAATGGGAACCCGAGGTGCACTTTTTTTTCACTCAGAGTTAGGTGTAGCAATGTTACAAAATTTTGAGATTTTAAAAATCAAGTCTGTAATTTATCCCATCATATAAAGCATAAAAAGAAGTTTAATTTGACACCCAATTCACTTTCATATCTTCAGTGTTAAAAAAGTTATGGCCATTTTCATACTGAAATTAGCATCTTGTTCCCTATTGCTTTTCCATTGACTTAACATTGCCCATAACTTTCTTAAAAATTAAGAGAACTGAAAGACATTTTCAGTTATTATAGATTGAAGCATTCTGAAACAAATATGAAACAATCTTACTTGGATGACCTGAAATTAAAGCATATAATTAGTTAGAAACATAGAAACATAGAAATTAGGTGCAGGAGTAGGCCATTCGGCCCTTCGAGCCTGCACCGCCATTCAATATGATCATGGCTGATCATCCAACTCAGTATCCCGTACCTGCCTTCTCTCCATACCCCCTGATCCCCTTAGCCACAAGGGCCACATCTAACTCCCTCTTAAATATAGCCAATGAACTGGCCTCAACTACCCTCTGTGGCAGAGAGTTCCAGAGATTCACCACTCTCTGTGTGAATAAAGTTCTTCTCATCTCGGTTTTAAAGGATTTCCCCCTTATCCTTTAGCTGTGACCCCTTGTCCTGGACTTCCCCAACGTCGGGAACAATCTTCCTGCATCTAGCCTGTCCAACCCCTTAAGAATTTTGTAAGTTTCTATAAGATCCCCTTTCAATCTCCTAGTTACCTAATTAGTTACCTAATTGTAGCTAATTACAAAATTCAATTACTAGATCTAAACATCTATCCATTTCTTAAGAAAAGGTTAACATTTTTAAATAGCCTAAGTGTCCAAATAACATTCACACAAGAATTCACAATATAACATCATTTTTAAATCTCATTGTCATGAATTTATGGGCCAAATGGAAGGAATTTAGTGTTTAATTCCTGTAAATTAATGGCCATTTAAATCATCTTGCGAGTGGGATTTTATGAAACACGATCATTTGGAACATTGCATTTGCAGCGAATTTAAACCCCATATTGGCAGGAAAAATACTGCCGGTTCGCATGGCCATACCTGGTTCCTTAGTCACCTTTTCGCAACGTGAAATTTTGATTAAAGGCATCCTAAGAAGCACGTTTATATGTAAAAATAAACGGCGTACCTTGCTTTGTCCCGTACGTGAGATCCGTCCCGTTGTCGGCGTTGACGGCTTTAGAAGACGATTTTTAATTTACTCATGCTATTAAATTATCCAGCGCAGTTTTTAAAAAACTTGATAAAACGGATATTGGAGTTGGATGTTGACAAAGATCGATATCAACAGGCTGGAGAAAAACAGCATTTTAAACCCGCCACCCCACTCAAAGCTGCCAAAGTTGCGCACACGGCCAGTGACAGACCTGCAGCGCCGCTGAAGGTAAGTTTTGTAACATACCTATTTGGTGGGTATTTGGAATGAACTGCCTGAGGAAGCAGCAGTGGCAAACTCGTGGAAGCACGTGGAACGTACGTAGCGGGTGCGTCAGAGCTCGGGGACGTCTCTTACTGCGATCCTAATGGCAGGTACTCGGGAAACACGGTAAGCTCAGGAAGACTCATGAAGATTTTTCAACATGTTGAAAAATATCCGCGAGAGCCCCGAGTACCTACGAACGGCCATTACCGTAATTCTCCGAGTTCGAATCAGGGCAAACCCGGGAGAACTCTTGAATGAACAAGTGGGACAAGGCTTTTAGGAAAATAGGCCAAACTTGAGTAAATGGAGCTATCTTAGACGGGGTAATTTGTTCAGCATGAATGAGTTGGGTTGAAGGCCAATCTGCGCTGAATGACTCTACGGCTTTCATCTCTGGGATTATTTGCCACAGACGGCTGTTGATGCAAAGTCAGTGGATATATTTAAGGCAGAGATAGATGCGCTTTAATGCCCTTCAAAAAGGAGAAGGGAGCTCCTAAATCCCTGGATTATGTATAGTATGGGGCAGAGGACCAGTTTTGAGTGGTTGATATGAGGTCATAGCCTCAGAATTAAAGGACGTTCCTTTAAAAAGGAGATGAGGAGGAATTTATTTAGTCAGAGGGTGGCGAATCTGTGCAATTCTTTGCCACAGAAGGCTGTGGAGACCAAGTCAATGGATATTTTTAGGAAGGAGAGATAGATCAGCCATGATTGAATGGCAGAGTAGACTGGATGGGGGCAACTGGCCTTATTCTGCTCCTATCACTTATGATCTTATAATCTAACAGCATTAAGGAAACACCTTCACAGAGGAACCACGAAGGTTTAAGAAGGTGGTTCTTCATCTCCTTATCAAGGACAGTTGTGTATTTTCAAGTAGATCTAGTTCTAATCTGCTCTGCAATGCCACCCATCATAATTAACTTTGAATTCCACTTCAACTACAGTCAAAGACTTACTGTCTGTCAAACCTGCCTCTAATTTCCAGAAACATTCAAAAACAATTAAAAATTAAACATACAATTTGAAATGCCAAATATTATTAAAATAATGAAAAAACATTTATAACAGAGTGGTGAATCTTTGGAACTCTCTGCCACAGAGGGTATTTGAGGCCAGTTCATTGGCTATATTTAAGAGGGAGTTAGATGTGGCCCTTGTGGCCAAGGGGATCAGAGGGTATGGAGAGAAGGCAGGTACGGGATACTGAGTTGGATGATCAGCCATGATCATATTAAATGGCGGTGCAGGCTCGAAGGGCCGAATGGCCTACTCCTGCACCTAATTTCTATGTTTCTATGTTTCTATGTAACACAAATACTTGAAATAATTAAACATATTTTAAAAAATATGACAATTACTTGAAACCTGCCTTTCTCCCGTGAAACTCTTCTTCTTCATAATAATGAATGGATTCACTAAAAGTGGGCTCAGTCTATAACCTGATGCAGGTGCAGTGCCCAGATATCTCCTTCTAACTTCTGAGAAACCATAGGAAATTGGTACCATAAAGAATGCAGCTGCAGGAATCTTGCAGTGAACACAGTGTGCTGGAGTCTGTGAACGCTGCCTCGTCCATCACCAGCTCTGACCTCCCCACCATCGAAGGGATTTATCGTAGTAGCTGCCTCAAACAGATAGCCAGCATCATCAGAGACCCACACCATCCTGGCCACACACTCATTTCATCACTGCTGTCGGGAAGAAGGTACAGAAGCATGAAAACTGTAACATCCAGGTTCAGGAACAGCTTCTTCCCTACAGCCATCAGGCTATTAAACACTACAACCTCAAATAAACTCTGAACGACAATAGACTATTATTTTCATTGCACTATTATTGTTTTTTTTAAGTATGTGTGTGTGTATATATATATATATATATATAATAAATATATATAATGTGTGTGTGTACTTGTGAGTATGTGTATATATACACACTGAACTTATTTTTCTCTCTCATTTATCATATTGCTTACAGTGTTCTATGTTTACATATACTGTTGTGCTGCAACATAAGAATCTCATTGTTCTATCTCAGGCATATGATAATAAAACACTCTTGACTCAATGGGTCAGGCAGCTTCTCTACTGAACATTGACAGGCAACGTTTTTCGGGTGTGGACAAGGGTCCCGACCTGAAACGTCGCCTAACCATGTCCGCCAGATTTGGTCCTGACCCACTGAGTTTCTTCAGCCCCTTTGTGCTCGACATAGGGAATTGGTGGTCCACTGTTGGACACCACAATGTTGGAAGGCAGTCAGACTGACTGTAAGAAAGGCCTCTCAGGAAGTTGAAGTCCTTTGCATTTATGCTGCGATTTGTGCTGCAATTCCAAACTTCCCAACTGTTACGTGGGAACTGCAAACATTTGTCAGGATGATGTAAGCCACGCTGGCCTTCTGTTCATCAACAGAAGGTAAAACATGCATACAAACCCTTTATAATTGGCCTACATCTTGCTTTCTATTTCTGCCAACAGTTCCCAAATGCTGCAACACAAGCAGATTTAATTTTTAAAAAGAGACATAAAATAACAAACATCTGAGGCAATCTGGTTGTAAATTGATGGCTCCTGGGAGATACAGAGCTGTATTCATATGTGTTCTCCTTTAAAGCCATTGAATTGATTGGTTTGAATAGTATATCATTGCGATTTAACTCGTAGCCTATAGGAAAATTGAGGTAAAGACCGAGAAGTGGTTTCCCTTAAATCTGGAGCAAGGGGCATGATTGGAGCTTGGTGGGAGAGGAGTGTCAGACGATGATACGATCAGCCATTTAGGACTGATGTGTGGAGATGTGTTTAGTTTAGTTTAGAGATCCAGCCCACTGAGTCCACGCTGACCAGTAATATCGCTGTACACCAATACTATCCTGCACTCTAGGGACAATTTTACAATTTTACTAAGCTAATTATCCTACAAACCTGTATGTCTTTGGAGTGTGGGAGGAAACCGGAGCTCCCGGAGAAAACCCACCCAGGTCAAGGTTTCAAGGTCAATGGCAATTTAAGGTACAGTGAAATTTGAGTTACCATACAGCCGTACTAGGTAAAAAGCAACAAGACACATAGCCACATGAAATCAAATTTAACATAAGCATCCCCACATTCCCCACTGTGATGGAAGGTAATAAAGTCCTCTTTATTCTCCCGCAGTCGGGGCTGTTGAACCCTCGGTCTATTCTATTCCAACCAAACAGCTCACCTGAACAACTCACATTTACCTGTGTTTATATGCCTCTAAGCCTTTCCTATCCATTTACCTATCTAAAAGAATCTTAAACATTGTAATTTTACCTGCCTCGACCTCACCCTGTGGCATATTGTTCCAGATGCCACCACACTGGAAGCGATGCTCCTGAGCTCCCCTTTAAATCTTTCCTCCTTTCTCGTTAATGCGATGCACTCTACGTTACACCTGGAGTATTGCGTACAGTTTTGGTCTCCAAATCTGAGGAAGGACATTATTGCCATTGAGTGAGTGCAGAGACGGTTCACCAGACTGATTCCTGGGATGTCAGGACTGTCTTATGAAGAAAGACTGGATAGACTTGGTTTATACTCTCTAGAATTTAGGAGATTGAGAGGGGATCTTATAGAAACTTACAAAATTCTTAAGGGGTTGGACAGGCTAGATGCAGGAAGATTGCTCCTGATGTTGGGGAAGTCCAGGACAAGGGGTCACAGCTTAAGGATAAGGGGGCAATCCTTTAAAACCGAGATGAGAAGAACATTTTTCATACAGAGAGTGGTGAATCTCTGGAACTCTCTGCCACAGAGGGTGGTTGAGGCCACAGTTCATTGGCTATATTTAAGAGGGAGTTAGATGTGGCCCTTGTGGCTAAGGGGATCAGAGGGTATGGAGAGAAGGCAGGTACGGGATACTGAGTTGGATGATCAGCCATGATCATATTGAATGGCGGTGCAGGCTCGAAGGGCCGAATGGCCTACTCCTGCACCTAACTTCTATGTTTCTATGTTTAGATTCCCTCACCCTGGAGGAAAGACTGTGATCATTCATCTTTACCGCCCCGCAGGTGCAGCGCACAGGCCTTGAACCTGCTGAGACGCAGGAGGAGCCCAGCCCGGATTCACCCCACAGAGCCCAGTCCCTCCACGCACTAGAGTCTCCCAACCCCTGCAGAGTGGTTACTAAGATGGCTGATCCATGGGCGGTTGCTGCTGGGACGCAAGTCAGGGATTGATCAACCCCGGCTGGGTTACCTGGGCGAGGCTGTCTGATGTAGTTAGACCCGAAACACCCGAAACACCCGATGACCCCAGGTCACATCACTGAGGATCACACATAGAAACATGGAAAATAGGTGCAGAAGTAGGCCATTCGGCCCTTTGAACCAGCACAGCTATTCAATATGATCATGGCTGATCAACCAAAATAAGCGCCCCGTTCCTGCCTTTTCCCCATATCCCTTGATTCCCTTTTTTTTTTTTTTTAATCCAAAAATGTATTCAATTATTAAAAAATAATATTTACACTACAATAACACAAGCCAGAACCCACCACCATAAATACAATACAAACATATATCCATAATAAACTATTATACAATTATGATACAATCCTTATTGAGGATACATTCAACACCCTGCGGAGCCCAGCGGTCCCGGAACTCCCTTGATTCCCTTAGCCTTAAGAGCGAAATCTAACTCTCTCTTGAAAACATCCAGTGAATTGGCCTCCACTGCCTTCTGTGGCAGAGAATTCCACAGATTCACAACTGTGGGTGAAAAATAGCTCTATAAGGTCACAACTCAGCCTTTTATGCTCCAGGGGAAAAAAGGCCCAGTCTGTTCTTATAACTCAAGCCTTAAAGTCCTGGTAACCGTCTTATAAATCTTTTCTGCACTAATTTCATTTTAATTACATCACCCCTGTAGCTCGGCGACCAAAACTGCCTGCAGAACGCCAAATGTTATCTCACCAATGTCTTGTACAGCTGTAACATGACATATCTTGTGCAGATGCTGGTTTAAACTGAGGATAGACACAAATTGCTGGAGTAACTCAGCGGGACATCTGAAGAAGGGTCTCGACCCGAAAAGTCACCCATTCTTTCTCTCCAGAGATGCTGCCCATCCCGCTGAGTTACTCCAGCATTGAGTATTATTGTAGATAGACTCAAAATGCTAGAGTTACTCAACGGGACATGCAGCATCTTTGGAGAGAAGGCATTTTGTGTCTATCTTTGGTTTAAACCAGCATCTGCAGTTGCTTCCTACACATTGAGTATTATTGTTCAGGTGTTGGTTGGCAGCAAAGAGTGGGAAGCTGATAGGGTCAATAGGAGAGAGTATCTATCCAGTGTGGTAAGAATGGATATAAGGTTTTATAACAAGTAACATTATTTAAATAAGCAGTATTAAGGATTACTGTTTAACATTTTTCTCCAGAAGTGCTGCCTGACCCATTGAGTTACTCCAACGTTTTGTGTCTATCTTCACATGACATATCTTGTTCCACATTGTGCCGTGCTAAAGTTTTGTGAGCAGTCTTACCCAGAAAAACTCGAATGCTCCCTTCAAAACCACGAGTAAATCACAATGAGTTAGCGACTGTTCTGAATGTGTCCTAAAACAGATGCGTAGACTCTAATGTCCATTAGACTTGAGACCTGTGCTAATGGGCCCTTTAAAGTGGGCTCTGACGTCGAGTATTCTCCCGGGTTGTGCAAGCTAATCACATTAGGCCGTCCCAATTTGTCATTAACATGTCCGTTTTATGCCGGTACATTATGCTTCATTGTAACAGTTGGGTGAATTAATATTTTATTAATGTTAGAAATTGCACCTTTATTAAATCTGTGCAATAGTGCTTCACCATTATAATAGTTACTAATCTATTTGAAATATGTAGCATAGAACATTTGCTAAAATACAGCAGCACTTAACTTAATCCCGATTAAAGAATAGTACAAATTTACTGGCAGTAATTTCTGAAATATGTAAGAATTATAAACCACAAATCTGGATAAATGTTTTATATATTTCAATCCACTGACTCTATTAATATTGCTCCAGAGTTCTCATCACATGTACCGTGATACAGTGAAAAGCTTTTGTTGTGTGCTAACTACGTGCTAACTTACAAAATTCTTAAGGGGTTGGACAGGCTAGATGCAGGAAGATTGTTCCCGATGTTGGGGAAGTCCAGGACAAGGGGTCACACCTTAAGGATAAGGGGAAATCTTTTAAAACCGAGATGAGAAGAACTTTTTTCACACAGAGAGTGGTGAATCTCTGGAACTCTCTGCCGCAGAGGGTAGTCGAGGCCAGTTCATTGGCTATATTTAAGAGGGAGTTAGATGTGGCCTTTGCGGCTAAGGGGATCAGAGGGTATGGAGAGAGGGCAGGTACGGGATACTGAGTTAGATGATCAGCCATGATCATATTGAATGGCGGTGCAGGCTCGAAGGGCCGAATGGCCTACTCCTGCACCTAATTTCTATGTTTCTATGTTTCTAACTAGTCAGTTAAAGGGCAAGACATGATTACAATCGAGCCATCCACACTGTACAGATACACGATAAAGGGAATAATGTGAATGACATTTAGTGCAAGCAAGTAGAGTCCGACCAAAGGTGGTCCTAGAGTTACCAATTAGGTAGATCGTAGTTCAGGACTGCTGTCTAGGATGGTTCAGTTGCTTGATAACAGCTGGGAAGGAACTGTCCTGAATCTGGAGGTATGTGCTTTCACAATTCCATACCTTTTGCCCGATGGGAAAGGGGAGAAGAAGGAGTGGCCAGGGTACAAGAAGTTGGTGAGAGTATGTATATTGATCCTATAACAAAACTTCTCAAATCCTATGCTGGTGTAAACTGTAGACAGACACAAAAAGCCAGAGCAACTCAGGTGGTCAAACCGCATCTCTGGAGAAAAGGAGTAGGTGACATTTCGGATCGAGACCCTTCAGACTGAAGAATTCTTCTTCAGACTGAGGAATGGTCTCGACCTGAAATGTGCTTATCTTCTTTCATTTTATACCTGTTGCCTCAACTTTAAGTTAGAGCTCCAAGGGCATGTTATTCAATTCAAGCCAATCCCCATACAGCCCAATAACTAATGTTGATATATTCTTTGGGCATGTTTCCAAGATCATGAACTAAGCTTGCTGCCGGAGACAAAAACAAGTTAACTATGCTTGAGAGGTTATTATTACAGGATTTTAGGTTTTACTGTAATATAATGGTCTAGCAGAGTTTTGGTTGTCATGGAAAACGGAATGGTTTCTGATTTATCTCTCAATCCATGGCATTAGCTCTTCCTCGAATGATGAAGCCCATCTGAAACACACATTATTAGATCTTATGGTTAGTTTCATTTTGAACCAGATAAATTATAATGCATGTATATTGCCTTTACGTGAAGTACTCTTAAAAAGATATACGCCATCCCGCATAAAAGATTGTGTTTATTTTAGTTTCCAAAGAGGAATTCCAGAACTTATTTCCAAAGTAATAAATGTCATTCCTTCATTCATCATTTGACAAAGATGTAAATATATAACTCCCTTAAAATCTATCACTTACTTGGCCACACAGCAGAGTGAAATGAGTTCTCAGTGGAAAGGTTGTTCAACATATGAAACAATATACTGTAGATGCTGTATATTTGACATTTAGTTGAATTTCGTTTATTGTTGTCACGTGCAGCGTAGTGCAGAGTAGGTTCACGAGATTGATCCCTGGGGATGACGGGACTTTCATATGAGGAAAGATTGAAAAGACTAGGCTTGTATTCACTGGAGTTTAGAAGGATGAGGGGGATCTTATAGAAACATATAACATTATAAAAGGACTGGACAAGCTAGATGCAGGGAAAATGTTCCCAATGTTGGGCGAGTCCAGAACCAGGGGCCACAGTCTTAGAATGAAGGGAAAGCCATTTAAGACTGAGGTGAGAAAAAATGTTTTCACCCAGAGGGTTGTGCAATTCCCTGCCACAGAGGGCAGTGGAGGCCAAATCACTGGATAGATTTAAGAGAGAGTTAGATAGAGCTCTAGGGGCTAGTGGAATCAAGGGATATGGGGAGAAGGCAGGCACGAGTTATTGATTGGGGACGATCAGCCATGATCGCAATGAATGGCGGTGCTGGCTCGAAGGGCCGAATGGCCTACTCTTGCACCTATTTTTTATGTTAATTTTTTTAAATATTTTTAAATTCATATTTTTACTAGAAGCAGTGTACATTAGTATAAACCACTGCATATGACAAAATACAATTATTGTACATCTTCCATTTTAATTTGACAAAAATGAAATAGAAAAAAAGAAAGAGAGCAAGAAAGAGAGAAAGTAAAATAATGTTTTATGTTTCTATCTATGTTTCTATGTGTACTGAGGTACAGTGAAAAGCTGTTTGTTGTGTGCTATCCAGTCAGCGGGAAGACTACATATGATTACAATCAAGACATCCACAGTGTTCAGATGCAGGATGAATTGAAAAACATTTAGTGTAAGATAAAGATAGCTCGAAGGTCTCCAATGAGGTAGAGGTGAGGTCAGGGACCGCTCCCTCGTCGATGAGAGCTGCTTGCTGCATCTGTCCCTGAAACTGGAGGTAAATGGAACTAAAATTCCTGTCGAAACTCAGGCAGAATGTGTGGAGAAAGAACCAGTTAATATTATAATATTAAAGCTAGATGACCTTTCATCAGAACTTTGAAAATGTTAGAGGTAAAGAAAAGGCAGATGGGCAGGTAGAGCAAAATGTAAAGTCTGAAATGAGGTGAAGGGTAGCGGTGATGTAATGGTAAAAGTGACTGTGGAGCTGGTTCGGAATGTGGTGAAGGTTAATGACCAGAACATTATATGTCTTGTTAAGTGTAAATAGGAGGAATTGAAGGAAATTCACATAAGAGAGGAAATGGTGCTGGGTAGACTGATGGGATTGAAGGCAGATAAATCCCCAGGACCTGATTGTCTGCATCCCAGGGTACTTAAGGAAGTGACTAGAAATTGTGGGCGCATTGGTGATCATTTTCCAATGTTCTATAGATTCAGGATCAGTTCCTGTGGATTCAAGGGTAGCTAATGTTATCCCACTTTTTAATAAAGGCATGAGAGAGAAAACAGGGAATTATAATAATAATAATAATGGATGGGATTTATATAGCGCCTTTCTAGATACTCAAGGCGCTTTACTCATTCACTCCTCAGTCACACTCGGTGGTGGTGAGCTACTTCTGTAGCCACAGCTGCCCTGGGGCAGACTGACGGAAGCGTGGCTGCTAATCTGCGCCTACGGCCCCTCCGACCACCACCAATCACTCACACACATTCACACACATTCGCACGCAGGCAAAGATGGGTGAAGTGTCTTGCCCAAGGACACAATGACAGTATGCACTCCAAGCGGGATTCGAACCGGCTACCTTCCGGTTGCCAGCCGAACACTTAGCCCATTGCGCCACCTACAGACCAGTTAGCTTGACATCGGTGGTGGGGAAAATACTGGAGTCAATTATAAAAGATGAAATAGCAGCACACTTGGATAGCAGTAGCAGAGTCAGCATGGATTTACGAAGGGGAAATCATGCTTGACTAATGTTCTGGAATTTTTTAAGGATGTAACTAGGAAAATGGACAAGGGAGAGCCAGTAGATGTAGTGTACCTGGACCATCAGAAAGCCTTTGATAAGGTCCTACATAGGAGATTAGTGGGTAAAATTAGAGCACATGGTGTTGGAGAGAGGGTGCTGACATAAATAGAAAATTGGTGGGCAGACAGGAAACAAAGAGTAGGGATTAATGGGACCCTTTCAGAATGGCAGGCAGTGACTAGTGGGGTACTGCAATCCCAGTGATGGGACCACAGCTATTTATAATATACATTAATGGTGTAGATGAATGGATTAAAAGTAACATTAGCAAATTTGCAGATGACACAAAGCTGGGTGGCAGTGTCAACTGTGAAGAGGATGCTATGGGAATGCAGGGTGACTTGGACAGGTTGGGTGAGTGGCAGATTGTATTGTATTGTATTGTATTCAAATTTATTGTCATTGTCTCAATTTGAGACAACGAAATGAATTTCCCGTACAGCAGTATCGTTAAAAACAAATCACAAGAAAAATAATAAAAATAAATAATAAATAAATAATAAAACATATTAAAAATAAAATTGAAAGTGAATTAAAAATTTAAAAAAAGCACAAACACATAAAGTCCACAACATAACATAAATGGCACCCAGGTGAGGAAGGCACCATAGTCCAGCCAGCCTCCCCTCCGTGTTCATCCGTGGTTGGGGCCTTCCGAGCACCCGCAGTTGCCGCCCCGGGTGGCCCGATGTTCAGGCCCTCACGCCGGGCTGGTGGAACGCCGACGCCGAACCCCGACGGTGAACATCCTCCTCCTCAGCGGCCCGGACCTCCTGATCAGCCGCCTCCCGCTGCCGGAGTCTGCAGCTCCTGAGTCCGCTGGCCGAGCTGGGCAGAGTCACAGGACCCCGCGCTGTCCATCAGCGCCGCCCGCGTTGGGAGCTCTGCAAACCGCAGCTCCATGATGTCGCTGCAGCAGGTCCAGCACTCCGGGCTCCTGACGGCGACCCCCGGTAAGGCATCGCCAGCCCCGCGATGTTCCAGCGCTGTCCCGCCGCTGCTGGAGCTCCGGTCGATCCCGGCAGGAAAGGCCGCGCCAATCCAGGTAGGTAGGCCGCTGTGGGGGGGGGGGGGGGGGGCGAGGACGCGACTCGAATAATAGTCGTGTCCTCACCAGGAAGCGGCTGAAGTACGGTATCCCCCGCACCGTGCCCTCTTCCCCCACATAAAGACACCAAAAATACACAAAAAAACACTTTTACATAACTAAATAAACAAAAAAACAAAAAGATACCGGGCTGTAGGTGGAGGCTGCTGACACCAGCGCCACCGGAAGTACATGCATGGCAGATGCAGTTTAATGTGGATAAATGTGAGGTTATCCACTTTGGTGTCAAAAACAGGAAGGCAGATTATTATCCAAATGGAGTCAAGTTAGGAAAAAAGGAAGTACGACGGGATCTGGGGGTCCTTGTTCATCAGTCAATGAATGTATGCATGCGGGTACAGCAGGCAGTGGAGAGAGTAAATGGAATGTTGGCCTTTATAACAAGAGGAGTTGAGTATAGGAGCAAAAAGGTTCCTCTGCAGTTGTAGAGGAACTGGAGAGGTCCTCCGCAGGGCCCTAGTGAGACCAATAGTGTGCAGTTTTGGTCTCCCAATTTGAGGAAGGACATTCTTGCTATTGAGAGGGTGCAGCGTAGATTCACCAGGTTAATTCCCGGGATGACGGGACTGTCATATGTTGATAGAGTGGAACGGCTGGGCTTGTACACACTGGAGTTTAGAAGGATGAGAGAGGATCTTATTGAAACATATAAAATTATTAAGGGTTTGGACACACTAGAGGCAGGAAACATGTTTCTGATGTTGGGGGGGTCTAGAACCAGGGACCACAGTTTAAGAATAAGCGGTAAGCCATTTAGAACGGAGATGAGGAAAAGCATTTTCACACAGAGAGTTGTGAGTCTGTGGAATCCTCTGCCTCAGAGGGCGGTGGAGGCAGGTTCTCTGGATGCTTTCAAAAGAGAGCTAGACAGAGCTCTTACAGATAGCGGAGTCAAGGGATATGGGGAGAAGGCAGGAACGGGGTACTGATTGTGGATAATCTGCCATGATCACATTGAATGGCGGTGCTGTATCAAAGGGCCGAATGGCCTACTCCTGCACCTATTGTCTATTGTCTATTGAATGAAATTAGAAATACAAGGGGGAAGCAAGATGGCTTGGTGCTATAAATTTGAGATCAAGGTCGAACTAGGTGATTATCTGATATTATCCTGTCCAATGTGTAAAAACAGAGCCATCTGTTTTCAGCCGTTAATATTATGGAGAAAGGGAAGAGTTACTCCTATTAATTTATCAGTGCCACAGAGTGCATGGCATATACTCACTAAAATTCCTCTGGGCTAATTCATACTGCATTATATATAAATGCCAAAACTCTTCAGATTCTTTAAGAAAAATCACCCATCTGGGCAGAAAAGTAAGACAAATTTGGAGAGTGTTTTTTAAAACTTAATGTATATTTGCACATAAAAAGATATTATCTTATATTTTAAATCTTTCCAATGATATTGTGAATGGACAGCTCGGCACGGTGGCACAGCAGCAGAGTTGCTGCCTCACAACGTCAGACACCCATGTTTGATCCTGACTACGGGTGCTTGTCTGTATGGAGTTTGGACGTTCTCCTTGTGATCTGCATGGGTTTTTCTCGAAGAAGTCGGTTTCCTCCCGCACTCCAGACGTACGCAGGTTAATTGGTGTGGTATTAAAAAAATGAAAATGTGTCCCTAGTGTAGAATAGTGTTAATGTGCAGGGATCGCTGGGCAGTGCGGACACGGTGGGCCAAAGGTGTTTGTTTCTGTGCCATATCTCTAAACTGAACTGAACTCATCTAGACAGGGAGAAAAAAATGTAGTCTGAAATCAGATGAAGGGCAGTAGTGAGTGACATCGAGTGCTGCTGGAGGGTCATCAACTCGGTGAAAGACGCTCTTTGGTCTGCCCGAGCGTTGCTCACCACCCAGCAGAGCGAGATGTCCGTCAGGGAATGTTGCCGACTGGCCCACTGCAGACTGCAGGAGTACGTGCTAAGGGACTCGCTGAAGCTTGGTGCAGACAACGCCAAGGCTCGGTGGGGGAGGGCCACAGTCTAGGGTCCTTCCACTGCTGGACATAGGGGGCACGGTATGGTGGAGACGCCCCTCAAATTAAATTAAGGGAAGGTATCCCACGCCAGGGGGCCACATGAGTGGCACGGGTGGGGAACATTATTTGTGGAAGTGAAAATGTCAGATGGAATTTTCGCACTGTGTAAACATTGTATATATTTATTACTTGGACAGGGGCCACAGAGTGGCACGGGTGTGGGACAGTTTGGTGAAATTTGACAAATGTAAAAAATTGTACTGGAAAATATTTGTATAGTCTCCGAAAATGTCGGATGAATTTTGTTTGTTTGAAAGGTTCAGGAATTGTATATGTTTATCAATTGAATAAAGCCTATTTTGAAATTTTTAAAAAAAAAGAAAAAAAAAAAGAAGGGCAGTAGTGATTTAATGGTATAAGTAACTGTGGAGCGTGGGTGGAAATGTTTTGTTAAAATATCTAAATATCCTTTGGTCTATATCACACCAGCATTATTACAGAAATACTGAAACTATTAAGATCCATTAAAAAAAATGAATCCAAACAGGAGAAAACAAATAATACAAATTTGAAGCATTTTTTGTATCTTAATGTATATATTTACATATGAAAAATATATTATATGTTGTATGCCTCTTCAATTATGTTGTGAACGGAACCAGATTGAAGTGAAATTAGTCCATAAAGTGATTTAAAAATCATTCAGGATGATCAGTGGCAGTAAGTGAGAATAAAATGTTACTGCATTTTCAAAAAAAGATGTCAGAAATAATGCCTTCAAGTCTAATTAAAAATGTTTCTGAATAACAAAGATAGCAGGGATTTTACACCTGGTATCTTTTTTTTGCAAGCAATCTGTCTGACAGGCTCTGATATTAACTTACCCATGCAAATAAAACCATCATTATCTTTGCAGGGTAGAGACTAAAATTATAAACTTGTTTGTCAAGTAATGTTATAGCTGTTGAATCTGAGAAAGATAATAAATATTCTGTCACATTGTGTTGGGCGGAAAGCTGTGGCAGATGAAGCAAAATTTTGAAAGTTGTCTGAGGAAGGGTCGCGACCCGAAGCATCACCCGTTCCTTCGCTCAAGAGATGCTGGCGATTCCGGCTGAGTTACTCCATCGTTTTGTGACTTTCTTCAGTGAAAACCAGCATCTTCCTTCTTACACTTTGTATTTAGGGGATTATTATGAAGGAGAAAGCATTGTGTTGTGAGCATTCAGTATTCACTATTTACTTTAATGTCATTTTAACTGAGTACTTTTATACACAGATGAAACGAAAACAAATGTTTCTCAATCAGTTCCCTTCAGTGCAGTTAATAAAAACAGAATAAATAAATATAGCTTTAAAAAAATTAAAATTACCATATCTAAAAATAGGCCTAATAATCTAAATAATAAATAAATAAACATATAAATAAATAAATAAATAAATAAATAGATAGATAAATAGATAAATAAATAAATGAATGAATTAATGTATGATTGAATGGATGAATATATAAATAAATGTATAAATAAATGGATAAATAAATAAATAAATAGATAGATAAATAGATAAGTAAATAAATAAATAAATGGGAAATAAATTAAAAACAAATTAAAAATCAGGACAGGAACAATCAACAGGGCACAACTTCCCAGCTATTCTCATACTTTTTTTTAATCTTTACTCCCCTTAAAGATCATGACTCCTTATTGAGACACCGTTCCAGAGACTTTAGAGATACAGCCTGGAAACAGGCCCTTTGGCCCACCGAGCTAGCGCCGACCAGCGATCACCCCACACACTAGCACTATCCTACACACTAGGAGCAATTAACAATTTACAATTTACAGAAGCCCACTCAATCTAACAAACCTGCATGTCTATGGAGTGTGGGAAGAAACAGGAGCATCTGGAGAATATATGGAGAATACACAAACTCTGTACACCCGTGCTCAGGAACAAACCCGAGTCTCTGGCACTGTAAGGCAGGAGCTCTAGGGCTGCACCACCTTGCCACCCAAAAATGCCAGTTGACATCTATGTTTTGGTATTCAGTGTATTGGATAGCCAGTTAAATCGCAGCACATCCTGTCCTGTTTCAACACACTTGCAGAAAAATGATCAGAATTTAAGAAAGCACCAAATTAATCAGATTCTTTTTTCCGCATGTTAACAATTAAATCTTTAAGTAGGTTATTGTGTACATGAATAGCTTTTTATATGTATTGCTTCCTGCATTTAAATAGGCATAAGCTAATAACTACCATGCAGCTTTTAAAAATCATTATTCAAGATAAATCTCTCAATGTTATCTGTCAGAATAGCACCTCGCAGCATCCGATAATATGTATTCAACATCAGTGCACCCAGCTTGGCTCCAGATGCCTTGACAAATCCTATTGTGTGAACCTCTCTTGGCACTTCAATGGAATTAAAAGATTATATCACCTTCTGAACTACAGGAATAGAATTTTGTTTTTCCAAAATATATTTTCCTGCTGATAAATGCGATATGGAAGAAATAGATGATAAGTAAGAAAGTTAGTTTTCTTTGAAGTCTGCAGTTCCTCCAGACACATAGATATCAACTTGCCCAACCACATTTCCAGAACTCAATAATGGAAAATGGTTTCCAGTATCAGTAAGTGACAGATAAGTGACAGAATACGTGACGTTTCATTTTTCCGTTACATAGACACATAGAAATTAGGTGCAGGAGTAGGCCTGCACCGCCATTCAATATGATCATGGCTGATCATCCAACTCAGTATCCCGTACCTGCCTTCTCTCCATACCCTCTGATCCCTTTAGCCGCAAGGGCCACATCTAACTCCATCTTAAATATAGCCAATGAACTGGCTTCAACTACCTTCTGTGGCAGAGAATTCCAGAGATTCACCACTCTCTGTGTGAAAAATGTTTTTCTCATCTCGGTCCTAAAAGATTTCCCCCTTTATCCTTAAACTGTGACCCCTTGTTCAGGACTTCCCCAACATCGGGAACAATCTTCCTGCATCTAGCCTGTCCAACCTCTTAAGAATTTTGTACGTTTCTATAAGATCCCCCCTCAATCTTCAAAATCTAGCGAGTACAAGCCGAGTCTATCCAGTCTTTCTTCATATGAAAGTCCTGACATCCCCAGGAATCAGTCTGGTGAACCTTCTCTGTACTCCCTCTAAGGCAAGAATGTCTTTCCTCAGATTTGGAGACCAAAATGTACACAATACTCCAGGTGTGGTCTCACCAATACCCTGTACAACTGCAGTAGAACCTCCCTGCTCCTATACTCAAATCCTTTTGCTATGAATGCTAACATGCCATTCATTTTTTTCACTGCCTGCTGCACCTGCATGCCCTCGAGCTTGAAACATAGAACATAGAAACATAGAAAATAGTCACTCCAGCACTTTGTATATACCTTTGGTGTAAACCAGCATCTGCTGTTCTTTTGCATTACTAAAAATAACTAACTACACTTGTGCTTCTCTCAGGAGCTGATGTCTCCAGAACTGTTTCATAGGCTTTGCTTAGACTCCCTGGCAGATTTCTTAAGAAGGGTCTCGACCCAAAATGTCACCTATTGCTTTTCTCCAGAGATCTTGTTTGACCCTCTGAGTTACTCCAGCTTTTTGTCTTCTCTCCTCATCTGAGAGCTGCATAGCTGCAAACATTCAACCTGTCCTGCAGTAGAGTCATAGAGTGATACAGCTTGGAAACAGGCCCTTCAACCCAACGTGCCCACACCAGCCAACATGTCTCACTTACACTGGTCCCACCTACCCGCATTTGGTCTATATGCCTCCCAACCTGTCCTATCCATGTACCTTTCAAATTGTTTCTTAAATGTTTGGATAGTCCCTGCCACAACTACATCCTCTGGCAGCTTGTTCCATACACCCACCATCCTTTGTGTGAAAAAGTTACCCCTCAGATTCCTATTAAATCTTTTCCCCTTCACCCAAAACCTATGTCCTCTGGTCCTCGATTCAACTCCTCTGGGCAAGAGGCTCTGAGCATCCACCTGATCTACTCCATGCATAATACTCTATGTGGAGTGCATTGCAGCTGTCTCAAGGGGCTGGAAGGCCTTCCTCCCGCATGGAAAATTACTAATTTACAGACATCAATACCTGTTTCTGTTCTGTAATGATGTATGGATGCTAATAAACTTTGCTTCCATTATTTCATTTATTATTTAGCTCTATTTGTTTTCTCACTTATTTTGTCTTTGTTTCTGAATGTGCTTTTGTTATCTCTGGTTATTTGCCGTAACACAAAAGAGCTTTTTATTCCAGTGCAATAACTGACAGTCGGGTGAAGTGGTACCATGGTTGGGCATGATTGATGCCAGAAAAGTGCTTGTGAATACTGAGATGCCACACAAAACTGAGGACATAATGTTAATGATTGGCACGAGGATACGTGGAACCACGCGAAAATGGCATTATTCAATGATAAAGCAGATTTCATCAGGTCAACAGTTTTTTTGTAGTCTTAATTTTAGTTTGGTTGAGAGATGCAGTGCGGAAACGGGGACCTTCGGCCCGCTGAGTCAGTGCCGACAAACTATCACACAGAGAGTGGTGAATCTCTGGAACTCTCTGCCACAGAGCATAGTCGTGGCCAGTTCATTGGCTATATTTAAGAGTGAGTTAGATGTGGCCCTTGTGGCTAAGGGGATCAGGGGGTATGGAGAGAAGGCAGGTACGGGATACTGAGTTGGATGATCAGCCATGATCATATTGAATGGCGGTGCAGGCTCGAAGGGCCGAATGGCCTACTCCTGCACCTAATTTCTATGTTTCTATGTTTTCTATCACCCCGTACACTATTTCTATCCTTCACTCTAGGGACAATTTGCAGAAGCCAATTCTCCCTAGTTTTCAAAGGGATATTTTATTACCATGTAGATATAGATAGATATGCCATTTATTGTCACTATACATGTACAGTGAAACTGAAAGCTGCTCGTACTCAGTGCATACATACAATTTAGCACAAAAAACAAGAGACAGAAAACAAAAAACAGAAGGGAGATGGGGGGGGGGGGGGAATAGGTGCACAAATTCTACGGCGCTACATACATATATACATATATACAGATGGAAGTCCGTGTTGGGCGGTGTAGTCAGTGCATGTGTGAATTAGAATTTATAGTAGATATAATTCTTGGAAAGCAACTATTCCTGAGTCTGTTTGTCCTGGATTTGATGCACCTATAGCGCCTTCCAGAGGGCAGCAGGTCGAACAGTCCAAACGCAGGATGGGAGCTGTCTTTGATGATCTTCTTTGCCCTGCTAAGGCAGCGGGAGGTGTAGATATCCATCAGGGAGGGGAGAGGGCAACCAATGATCCTCTGCGCTGTCCTGGTTACCCTCTGAAGCCTCTCCCTGTCTGCCATGGTGCAGCTGCCATACCATGCTGTAATGCAGTATGTCAGCAGGCTCTCGATGGACGAGCGGTAGAAGGTCAGCAGCAGGTTAGAGTCCAGGTTGTGCTTCCTGAGGACCCTCAGGAAGTGCAGCCGCTGCTGAGCCTTCTTGATGACCGCTGTCGTGTTGTCCGTCCAGGAGATGTCAGCAGCGATATGGACACCGAGAAACCGGAAGGTGTTGACCCTCTCCACACACTCGCCGTTGATGTGTAGGGGGGCTAAGTTGGTGCTGTGCCTCCTGAAGTCGACAATGAGCTCTTTTGTTTTCCTGGTGTTCAGAGCCAGATTGTTTTCTGAGCACCAGGTTGTCAACTTCAGGACTTCCTCTCTGTAGGCTGCCTCGTCTCCCTTCGAAATAAGTCTGACCACAGTAGTGTCGTCAGCAAATTTGACGATGCGGTTGTTGTTGTGGGCCGGACTACAGTCGTAGGTGTAGAGACAGTATAAGAGGGGGCTTAGCACACAGCCCTGTGGGGAACCGGTACTCAACCTGCGAGTGGAGGAGAGGTGGGGGCCGAGTCTCACAGTCTGGGGCCGGTTGGTGAGGAAATCCTTTATCCAGGCACATGTGTACCAATTAATGTGTACCAATTAAGGAACAGTGAAACTCGATTTACCATACAGTCATACGGAAAAACAAGCAACAAGACATACAACTACATAAATGTTAATATAAGCATCCACCGCAGTGGATCCCCACATTCCTCACTGTGATGGAGGCCAATAAAGTCTAATTTTCTTCACTCTTTATTCTCCCGCGGGCGGGGCAATCGAACCATCTGCAGTCTGGGCAATCGAAACACCTGCAGCCGGTGATCCAAACATATGGAAAAAGTTGCATCTCCGTCGAGGTAAGAGATTTAAAACATTTGTCTTTGGAATGTGGGAGGAACCCGGAGAAAACCCACATGGTCACAGGGAGAGCGTGCAAACTCCATACAGACAGCACCCGTAATCCTGTAGACATGTGAATTGATAGATGATGGTTAGATTAGATTCCTATATTTGTCATTCAGTTCTTTCGGTCTGAACGAAATGTCGTTGCCTGCAGTCATACATGTAATAATAAATAACAAAACACACAATAAACACAAATTATCATCCACCACAGTGAGTTCACCAGGCACCTCCTCACTGTGATGGAGGCAAAAGTCTTAAAGTTACTGTCTCTTCCCTCTTTATTCTCCCTCTGCGCTGAGGCGATCCAGGCCTCCGATGTTGTTACCCCACCGGGCGATGGTAAGTCATTCCCGCGGCTCAACCGAGCTCCGCGAATCGGCCGGTTCAAGCTCCGCTGCCCGGGGTGGTCGAAGCTGCCTAAAATTGGTAGATCAATTGGCTACTGAATATTGTCCCTCTTGTCCAGAACACGGGGTCACAGTTTAAGGATAAGGGGGAAATCTTTTAGGACCGAGATGAGGAAAACATTTTTCACACAGAGAGTGGTGAATCTGTGGAATTCTCTGCCACAGGAGGTAGTTGAGACCACAGTTCATTGGCTATATTTAAGAGGGAGTTAGATGTGGCCCTTGTGGCTAAAGGGATCAGAGGGTATGGAGAGAAGGCAGGTATAGGATACTGAGTTGGATGATCAGCCATGATCATATTGAATGGCGGTGCAGGCTCGAAGGGACAAATGGCCTACTCCTGCACCTATGTTTCTATGTTTCTATGTTTCTATGTTGTGTGAATGTGCGTAGTGGAATCTGCTGTGTATTGATGAGAATATAGGGGGAACAAAAAAAATGTGATTAGTGTAGGGTGAATGTTAATAAATAATTAATGGTCAGTGCAGAATCAACCTGCTAAAGGACTATTTTGTGTTGTGTCTCTCTATAAAGAAGAGAAATGTTATCACTCCAGCTCCACTTTTGACTTCCGGTAGGTTCTGTTACCTGTTGTGTGTTTAGGTTTAGGTTTATTATTGTCACCTGTACCAAGGTATAGTGAAGACCTTGTTTTCCATGCTACCCGAACAGATCAAATATACCACACACAAATACAATAAGCATCAAATAAAAGCTAGTTGGTTTTATAAGTGCTTCCACATAAAATCCCCAAATCTTCCTCAACTCTTGCTCCCTCTCTTATCCCTGCTTGGAATCTAGAAATACTACCCAACACGTTGACATTTTATGAGTTCATAAGCCATAGGAGCAGAATTGGGCCATTCCGCCCAATTAGTCTACTCAGCCATTCAATCATGGCTGATCTATCTTTCCCTATCAACCCTATTGTCCTGCGTTCTCCCGATAATCTTTGACACCCTTGCTAATCAAGAACCTGTTGATCCGCTTTAAAACACCCAAAGGCTAGTCATTCGTTGATTTTATTCACAAAATTCTGCCAACATACATTTCTCTCATTTCAATTCACGAGTTAGAAATTTGTCAGAATAATTCACGATGCCTCACCTGCAACTATTTCCCCGCACAAAGTGTTTCTGCAGACAGAGGGCTAACCAATTGCAGGAAAATGTGTTAATTTACAGCTTAATGTTAATGGGAATGATCTTTGTTCCACTCCTTTCATTGAGAATCTTCTTCTGCACTAATCAATGTCATAATTTAACATTGCTATTCGTCATGTCGTGCCAAACCTGTGTTGTGCCAGGTGCAGACTATTTCATGCTTCGAAATCTGAATGATATCAAAAGTGTCCACATCAACATTCATTCTTTATTCCCTTCTCAGTCTCTTCTGTAATTATTAATGTATGAGTTGAGTACTGCTTTAGTTGGGATCAAGGGGAGACTTTTTTTACTGAAAGCAACAAGTAAAAAGAGATGCATGTCAAGAACATCATAAATAATAATTATTTTGCAGGATGATTGACTGAGCATTAAGCTTCTTGCACCATGGTGGAGCAGCTGAAAGCAATTAGTATATGTTCTCGCTACTTACAGGGGAGGGACCGGGCAGTCGGGTTTTAGGATTGTTTATTGCATAAATTCAGACTGATTGTAGACTTTCCATGGGGCATAGAACTACATAATAATACGTTCTGTACTGGGGAAAATTAGTGAGCCATAAAGAGTCACTCAGTTGCCATCCAGCTGATGAATAACTAAATTCACATTCTAAATGTGGTGCTTGAATTAATCTGGATCAGTCAAGATGAAGAGCCACCAATGAAATTGATTGCTCCCTCATTTTGGTTAAACTAATTAGTCATAAGTGATAGGAGCAGAATTAGGCCATTCGGCCCATCAGATCGACTCGGCCATTTAAGCAATGCTGATCTATCTCTCCCTCCTAACACCATTTTCCTGGTTTCTCACCATAACCCCTGACACCCGTACTAACTGTAGACATACACCAGACACAGTATGGGATTCAAGTTCATCCTTTAATCAGCACCGAGACTTTAACAGCATAAAGGATGGTTGGTTGTCAGTACATCCTAGCTGCTCGAACTGAACCGTGCTGGAAGCAAGTGTTAGTATAAGTGTTACAGTGGGGTGGAGTTAGTGATGCTGGCTTGTGTGTGATTGGTTGACATGCATCATCAATCTACACTAACCAAGAATTGATCTATCTCTGCTTTAAGAAATATCCACTGACTTGGCCTCCACAGCCTTCTGTTCCAATGTATTCCACAGATTCACCACCATACTTAAGAAATTCCTCCTCATCTTCATCCTAAAGGAATGTCCTTTAATTCTGAGGCTGTGACCTCTAGTCCTAGACTCCCCCACTAGTGGAAACATCCTCTACATATCCATTCTATCCAGACCTAAACAGGCTTGCATCCAATTGTACAGCCATCTTGTTAGAGAGAAGTATTTTGGACAAACAGATCATCAAATGCATAGGTACACAAAAGTGCTGGAGAAACTCAGCGGGTGCAGCAGCATCTATGGAGCGAAGGAAATAGGCAACGTTTCGGGCCGAAACCCTTCTTCAGACTGATGGGGGGGGTGGGGAGAGGCGGGGAGAAGAAAGGAAAAAGGAGGAGGAGAAGCCCGAAGGCTGAGGGAGAGATGGGAAGGGGAGGTGACAGCAAGGGCTAACGGAATTGTGAGAATTCAATGTTCATGCCCCCAGGATGCAGTCACCCCAAGCGGAATATGAGGTGCTGTTCCTCCAATTTCCGGTGTTGCTCACTGGCCGTGGAGGAGGCCCAGGACAGAAAGGTTGGATTCGGAATGGGAGGGGGAGTTGCTGCTGAGCCACCGGGAGATCAGGTTGGTTATTGTGGACCGAGCAGAGGTGTTCGGCGAAACGATCGCCAAGCCTACGCTTGGTCTCACCGATGTAGATCAGCTGACATCTAGAGCAGCGGATGCAATAGATGAGGTTGGAGGAGATGCAGGTGAACCTCTGTATCACCTGGAACGACTGCTTGGTCCTTAAATGGAGTCGAGGGAGGAGGTAAAGCGACAAGTGTAGCATCTCTTGCGGTTGCAAGGGAAAGTGCCCGGGGAGGGGGTGGTGGGAAGGGAAGAATTGACAAGGGAGTTACGGAGGGAGCAGTCTTTGCGGAAGGCAGACGGGGGGAGAAGGGGAAATGTGGCGAGTGGTGGGGTCACGTTGGAGGTGGCGGAACTGACGGAGGATTACGTGTTGTATGTGCCGGCTAGTGGGGTGGAAGGTGAGGACCAGGGGAACTCTGCCCTTGTTGCGAGTGTGGGGATGGGGAGAGAGAGCAGTGTTACGGGGTATGGAGGAGACCCTGGTGCGAGCCTCAGCTATAGTAGGGGAGGGATTCCCTGAAGAATGAGGACATTTGCAATGCCCTGGTGTGGAACACCTCATTCTGGGAGCAGATGCAGAGACGGTAGACGGTGGAATTGAGAATAGGGGATGGAGTCCTTACAGGGTGGGAGGAAGAGTAGTCTAGATAGCCGTGGGAGTCAGTGGGCTTATAGTGGATGTCGGTCAGAAGTCTATCTACACAGGGGAGAGGGAAATGGGAGATATGGAGGAGTAATGTGCCCCCTCTCCCCTGACTCTCAGTCTGAAGAAGGGTCACGACCTGAAACATCACCCATTCCTTCTCTCCAGAGATGCTGCCTGCCCCGCTGAATTACTCCAGCATTTTGTGTCTATTAAGCACCAGTTCTCAACATTTCTCGTTGGGCAGGTTGCATTTTCCATGCATTTCTAGTTGCCCCATTTCAGGAAAGATGTGGAGGCTTTGGAAAGGATTCAGAGGAAGTTTGGTTTAGTTTAGTTTAGTTTATTGTCACGTGTACTGAGGTACAGAGAAAAGCTTTTAATGCGTGCTAACCAGCCAGTGGAAATACCATTAATCATAATAACAACTGGGCCAGCTACAGTGTACAGTGAACGTGATAGAGGGGATAATGTTTAGTGCAAGATAAAGTCCAGTAAAGTCCGATTAAATAGACCAAGGGTATCCGATGAGGTATAATGAAGCTCAGGACCGCTCTCTAGTTGTTGTTAGGATAGTTCAGTTGTGCTAATAACTGCTGGGAAGAAACTGTCCCAGAATCTGGAGGTGTGCATTTTCAACTGTGGGGTGTTACCACAATAATACCTGGATTAGGGCTATCAGCTACAGGGAGAGGTTGGACAGACTTGGATTGTTTTCTCTGGAACACTGGAGGTTGAGAAGAGACCTGATAGAAATATAGAAAATTATGAGAGGCATATATAGAGTGGGGAATCTGGACCTTTTGTCCAGGATGGAAATATCAAATACGAGAGGGCATAGCTACAATACAATACAATACAATTTATTTGTCGTTTGGACCCCGTTGAGGTCCAAACGAAATGTTGTTTCTGCAGTCATACATTACAAAACGAAAAAGACCCAAGACACAACACAATTTACACAAACATCCTTTACAGCGCATCTTCTCCTCGCTGTGAAGGAAGGCAAAGAAACCCATATCTCTCCCCTGCACTCCTCTCTCCCCCCCATGTCAGAGTCAAAGACAGAGTCAAAGCCCCCAGTGGGCGATGTTAAATGTCCCGCAGCCATTAAAGCCACGCCGGGTGATGCAAGGCCAAGCACTGGGTCTTGGTGTTGGAGCCCCGGCGGGCGCTCGCAAAGTCCCGCGGCAATTCCAAGCCGCGTGGGGAGATGATGTAAGGCCCCGCTCCAGGAGCTCTTCAACCCCGCAACTCGGGCAGGAGAAGTCGCCGTTGCGGAAGCCCCGAAAAGCGGTCTCCAACCAGGGACCCGCGGGCTCCCGGTGTTGCCGTCCGCCAGACCCGCAGCTGCAGCCTCCGAATCTCCGGGGGTCGGGCCACAACAGCGCTCCACCACAGCTCGGCCAGCTCCGTGAAGGTGAGTCGTCCGCAGCTCCGTGACTGGAGCCCCAGGTCGTTCCTGCTGGAGGCCGCTCCACGTAGCAGCGCCAACGACAACAGAGACCCGACAAAGAAAAGGTCGGGTCTCCCGTGCAGGGGAAAGATTTTAGAGTTTCCCCCACCCCCCGCCCCCCACACACACACATACCCCGACAAAAAAATAATTAAAAACTACATTTAAATGAAACAGAAAATACAAGGCGAGTAGGGCAAAGTTTAAAGGAGATGTGCAGGGCAAGTTTTCTGAACAGAGGATGAGGAGTGTCTGGAGCCCACTGCCAGGAATTATGGTGGAAGCAGATAACCAGTAAGGCATTTAAAATACTTTTGGATAGGCACACAAATATGCAGGGAATGGAGGGATATGAATTATAACTGTATAATATTTATTATAACAATATATTATTATATTATGATAATTATATAATTATTGTAATTACCCTCCAGGATGAATAAAGTTGTGTCGTATCATATCGTATTGTATATGCAGGCAGAGAAGAGTTGGCCTTGGCACCATGGTCGGCACAGACATTATGGGCCAAAATGCCTGTTCCTGTGTTGCAATGTTCTAGGTTCTATGTTCCATGTAAAATGTCACATGAGCCAATTATTTATTGTCCATTCTCCGATGTCAGAGAAGTATCATTGAAGTATTCTTATTATTCCGGGTATGCAGTTTCTACAGACTGCACAGATTACATAGCTTCCCCAAGAATATATTATTCAGGACTCACAGCTGCAAAAATATCATTATTTATGAATGTGAATTTTCTTTCACCATAATCAATATGAGCGAAATATGAAAAATGTCTGCCTCTTCTTGTGATACTCTGTCATTTACAGACGTCTTTGCTTCAGAGAGATGCATCAATTAAAAATCTGAAAATAGCCCTGGTGTCATTACTATACAACAAAACTGACATGTATATTTTAATAAGCAATCAGTTTAGAAGAAACAATTAGAAGCATAAGAGGCTGTTTCTGTGGCTATACAAAGCAACACATTCATTTATTTAATATATATTTTTTATTATTTTAAAGTGAGACAAATGATTTGAAAATCATGATCTTAAGTACAGTGGGGTAGGAATTACGAATGTTTAACCATTAACAGATATTAAGATTTTGTGTAATAATCTCTTTTTGCATATGCATCCCGTTTATTTCCAGGATTTTTGCTGCTTCTTTAAAGCCTGTTACTTACTGAAGGCTGTATCAATGTTTTATAGACGTTTCCAGCAACAGTCTGTGATAAACCTTAAATAAACTATACACACTTTGCTTGGAGTTCTCATATGTTGCATCAGTCTCCATGGTCGGCCGGTGGAGATTAGGAACTCAGTGAGCACACATAATTCACAACATCACAATGTGTGGCACAGTGGGTGGACACTGCTGCATCGTAGTCCCAGTGATCCTGGAGTCAAGCCTGATCTTTGGTAACATCTGTAGGGACTTTCACACAAAAGGGTGGTGGGTGTATGGAACAAGCTGCCAGAGGAGGTAGTTATAATATAATATAACCATATAACAATTACTGCACGGAAACAGACCATCTCGACCCTTCTAGTCCGTGCCGAACACATAATCTCCCCTAGTCCCATATACCTGCGCTCAGACCATAACCCTCCATTCCCTTCCCATCCATAGTTGAGGCAGAAACTATCCCAACATTTAAGAAACGGACTCGTACATGGATAGGACAGGTTTGGAGGAATATGGACCAAATGGCGGAGTAGACTTGATGGGCCGAATGGTCTTTCTGCCTTCCATCGCAGTGAGGAGATGTCGGAGACTCACTGTGATGGATGTTTATGTAAACTGTGTTAAGTGTGGGTCTTGGATTGTTTTGTAATGTAAAAAGCTGTAGAAATGGAATTTCGTTCAAACCCAGGTTTGAATGACAATAAATAGCATTCTATTCTATTCTATTCTATTCTATCAATTATGATCTTATGAAATGCAGGCAGGTGGGACTAGTGTAGCTGGGACATGTTGGCCGGTTGGTGTTGGCAAGATGGGCCGAAGGGCCTGTTTCCACACTGTATTACTATGATTATGTGACTTCTCCTCGTGTACATGGAATTATGAGAGGAACAGAGAGGGTATACAATCAGATTCTTTCTCCTAGAGTGGAAATGTCAAAGACTCAAGGGCCAAGCTTTAAGGTCTAAAGGAGATGCAGGGCAAGTTTTTTGACCCAGAGAATGGTGGGTGTCTGGAAGGCGCTGCCAGCGGTGGAAGTGGAGGCAGATATGATGGGGCATTTTGGAGGCTTTTAGATGTGCACATGAAAGATGGGAAATGGGGGAATATTGATCGCATGCAAGCAAAGGGAACTAGTTTAACTTGTTGAACTGTTTTTCTCCAGAGATGTTGCTTGACCTGCTGAGTTACACCATTTTGTGTTTATCTCAAGTTCAAGTTCGAGTACATCAAGTTTGCATTTATTGTCACTTAACCAACTAAGGTACAGTGAAATTTGAGTTGATATCTCTGATGTAAAGCAGCATCTGCTTATAGAAACTTACAAAATCTTATAGAAACTTACAAAATTCTTAAGGGGTTGGACAGGCTAGATGCAGGAAGATTGTTCCCGATGTTGGGGAAGTCCAGGACAAGGGGTCACAGCTTAAGGATAAGGGGGAAATAATCTCTTTAATCTTTAAAACCGAGATGAGAAGAACTTTTTTCACACAGAGAGTGGTGAATCTCTGGAACTCTCTGCCACAGAGGGTAGTTGAGGCCAGTTCATTGGCTATATTTAAGAGGGAGTTAGATGTGGCCCTTGTTGCTAAGGGGATCAGGGGGTATGGAGAGAAGGCAGGTACGGGATACTGAGTTGGATGATCAGCCATGATCATATTGAATGGCGGTGCAGGCTCGAAGGGCCGAATGGCCTACTCCTGCACCTAATTTCTATGTTTCTATCTGCACTTCCGTCCTGCACAGTTTAAAATCACAGTCTGAAGAAGGGTTTTGGCCCGAAACGTTGCCTATTTCCTTCGCTCCATAGATGCTGCTGCACCCGCTGAGTTTCTCCAGCATTTTTGTGTACCTCCAGTTTAAATGGCATCATGTTTGGCATGGACATGATACCAAGGATCTGTTCCTGTTCTGTACCATGATCATTTGGATTTTCTGTTTCATTGCAAAGAACAGCTCAATCAGTTAACGACCTGTCCCACTGTACGAGGTAATTCAAGAGTTCTCCCCAGCTCTCCCCCGATTCGAGCTCCTGTAATGTACGTAGCGGGTACGTAGGGGCTCGTACGAGTAAAGATTTTTCATCGCGAGTATTTTTTTACTCGTGGACATTTTTCACGGTGTTGGAAAAAACGTCACGAGTTTACCCGATTTCCCGAGTACCTACCGTTACTCATACGAGCCACCACGTGACATCCACGAGCTCCTACATACCCGCTACGTACATTACACGAGCTCGAATCAGGGGAGAACGTGGGAGAACTCTTGAGTTACCTCGAACAGTAGGACAGGCCGTTCACTATAAATTGCTTGAGTGCAGGTAGGTGGTAGAACAATCGGGTGGAGTTGATCAATATATGAGATCAGATATAGATATATGCCATTTATTGTCACTATACATGTACAGTGAAACTGAAAGCTGCTCGTACTCAGTGCATACATACAATTTAGCACAAAAAACAAGAAACAGAAAAAACAAAAAACAGAAGGGAGATGGGGGGGGGGGGGGGGGGGAATAGGTGCACAAATTCTGCGGCGCTACATACATATATACATATATACAGATGGAAGTCCGGGTGTTGGGCGGTGTAGTCAGTGCATGTGTGAATTTGAATTTATAGTAGTTATAATTCTCGGAAAGCAACTATTCCTGAGTCTGTTTGTCCTGGATTTGATGCACCTATAGCGCCTTCCAGAGGGCAGCAGGTCGAACAGTCCAAACGCAGGATGGGAGCTGTCTTTGATGATCTTCTTTGCCCTGCTAAGGCAGCGGGAGGTGTAGGTGTCCATCAGGGAGGGGAGAGGGCAGCCAATGATCTTATGTGCTGTCCTAGTTACCCTCTGAAGCCTCTCCCTGTCTGCCATGGTGCAGCTGCTGATCAGTCAGGAATGTAACTGGAAAGCAATTTAACACAGCTTTACCCATACTACAAATATATATATGTATATTTATATTTTAGTCTAACTAATTGCCTGGCAGATGAACTAAATCTAATCACGGTTACAATCTCTCCATGAAGGTCTACCAATCGGATCTCAAATCGTCCCAGATGTCTTGTACATGTTAAGAATTGTCTGCCTGATAATTAGTGATCCTAAACTGCGATTTCCTGAATGTCTTTACTAAATCAAATTAGTGTGTCCTTCTAACCTTCCTCTCTGGCGGGAAAGGGTTAGATAATGAACTAATTTGGCTGCGAAAGATAATGATGGATTATGTACTGAATGTGAAAGCAGAGGATTACGGCTCACTTTAGGAGATTTGTAAAGGTTATACAGCAGTGCAAGGATATAGTCAAAGTGGCTCCATTTTGCCGGGTCTTCTTAATTGGATTACACCAAAGATCCATTTATATGAAGAGCAGAATATCTGCCAATTATTTGAGATGGAGAAAAATAAGAATAAGGAAACTGGAGGCTAAGCACAATTAGAAATAGATGTTGAAAGGGAAATATCACTGAAATCTAATATATGTAGAATTGCTTTCCTTTGAACGTCAGTTTGCACTCTTGCTTCTGAATTTGATTATAAATGCAAGCAGCAGTTACTGGGCAGTGGTATGTAGCCTGGGTTGACAGGTGGCACAGTTGTGCAGCTGCCTTACAGTGTCAGAGAACTGGGTTCCATCCTGGCTATGAGTGTTGTCGATATGGAGTTTGTACATTCTCCATGTGACAGCGTGGGTTTCCTCCGGGTGCTCCGGTTTCCTCCCACATTCCAAAGACATGCAGGTTTGTAGGTTAATTGGCTTCTGAAAATTGCCTCTAGTGTGTTGGATGCATAGATGTAGTGTACAGGTGATCATTGTTCGACACGGACTCGTTGGGCCATCAGGCCTGTTTCCATGCTGTATCTCTAAAAAAATGTTTAAAAAGTACTGAGAGGATATTCCATTGTTGGAAGTGCCGCCTGATGGAGGACAGGTCAGGTCAGGTCAGGGGTAGTTCCCGCCACCATGGGTACCATGTAACCCCGTGCTACCTGCTCCATGGTCAGATAGTCGGAGACTAAACCGTCTCCCCCACCTGGTTTACCAGGTGAGGAGGGGGCTACGGACTCCCAGCAGGACCAAAAACAACACCTGTCAAAGGGCGGATGAGCTCTTAGTGAGCCAACGGCCATCCACACTTCAGTAGAAGTTGCGATCACTGTCGTACATTGCATTGTTATGCCCCTGTCCC